>NW_027464493.1:0-65621 GCF_050947455.1 Rhinoderma darwinii
AGTTATTATTATATGTACAGTGTAGAGTTATTATTATATGTACAGTGTAGAGTTATTATTATATGTACGGTGTAGAGTTATTATTATATGTACGGTGTAGAGTTATTATTATATGTACGGTGTAGAGTTATTATTATATGTACAGTGTAGTTATTATTATATGTACAGTGTAGTTATTATTATATGTACAGTGTAGAGTTATTATTATATGTACAGTGTAGAGTTATTATTATATGTACAGTGTAGAGTTATTATTATATGTACAGTGTAGAGTTATTATTATATGTACGGTGTAGAGTTATTATTATATGTACGGTGTAGAGTTATTATTATATGTACAGTGTAGAGTTATTATTATATGTACAGTGTAGAGTTATTATTATATGTACAGTGTAGAGTTATTATTATATGTACAGTGTAGAGTTATTATTATATGTACGGTGTAGAGTTATTATTATATGTACAGTGTAGAGTTATTATATGTACAGTGTAGAGTTATTATTATATGTACAGTGTAGAGTTATTATTATATGTACGGTGTAGAGTTATTATTATATGTACAGTGTAGAGTTATTATTATATGTACAGTGTAGAGTTATTATTATATGTACAGTGTAGAGTTATTATTATATGTACAGTGTAGAGTTATTATTATATGTACAGTGTAGAGTTATTATTATATGTACAGTGTAGAGTTATTATTATATGTACAGTGTAGAGTTATTATTATATGTACAGTGTAGAGTTATTATTATATGTACGGTGTAGAGTTATTATTATATGTACGGTGTAGAGTTATTATTATATGTACAGTGTAGAGTTATTATTATATGTACAGTGTAGTTATTATATGTACAGTGTAGAGTTATTATTATATGTACAGTGTAGAGTTATTATTATATGTACGGTGTAGTTATTATTATATGTACAGTGTAGAGTTATTATTATATGTACAGTGTAGAGTTATTATTATATGTACAGTGTAGTTATTATATGTACAGTGTAGAGTTATTATTATATGTACAGTGTAGAGTTATTATTATATGTACGGTGTAGTTATTATTATATGTACAGTGTAGAGTTATTATTATATGTACAGTGTAGAGTTATTATTATATGTACGGTGTAGAGTTATTATTATATGTACAGTGTAGAGTTATTATTATATGTACAGTGTAGAGTTATTATTATATGTACAGTGTAGAGTTATTATTATATGTACAGTGTAGAGTTATTATTATATGTACGGTGTAGAGTTATTATTATATGTACAGTGTAGAGTTATTATTATATGTACAGTGTAGAGTTATTATTATATGTACGGTGTAGAGTTATTATTATATGTACAGTGTAGAGTTATTATTATATGTACAGTGTAGAGTTATTATTATATGTACGGTGTAGAGTTATTATTATATGTACAGTGTAGAGTTATTATTATATGTACGGTGTAGAGTTATTATATGTACAGTGTAGAGTTATTATTATATGTACAGTGTAGAGTTATTATTATATGTACGGTGTAGAGTTATTATTATATGTACAGTGTAGAGTTATTATTATATGTACAGTGTAGAGTTATTATTATATGTACAGTGTAGTTATTATTATATGTACGGTGTAGAGTTATTATTATATGTACAGTGCAGAGTTATTATTATATGTACGGTGTAGAGTTATTATTATATGTACAGTGTAGAGTTATTATTATATGTACAGTGTAGAGTTATTATTATATGTACGGTGTAGAGTTATTATTATATGTACAGTGTAGAGTTATTATTATATGTACGGTGTAGAGTTATTATTATATGTACGGTGTAGAGTTATTATTATATGTACGGTGTAGAGTTATTATTATATGTACGGTGTAGAGTTATTATTATATGTACGGTGTAGAGTTATTATTATATGTACAGTGTAGTTATTATTATATGTACGGTGTAGAGTTATTATTATATGTACGGTGTAGAGTTATTATTATATGTACGGTGTAGAGTTATTATTATATGTACAGTGTAGAGTTATTATTATATGTACGGTGTAGAGTTATTATATGTACAGTGTAGAGTTATTATTATATGTACAGTGTAGAGTTATTATTATATGTACAGTGTAGAGTTATTATTATATGTACGGTGTAGAGTTATTATTATATGTACAGTGTAGAGTTATTATTATATGTACAGTGTAGAGTTATTATTATATGTACAGTGTAGAGTTATTATTATATGTACAGTGCAGAGTTATTATTATATGTACAGTGTAGAGTTATTATTATATGTACAGTGTAGAGTTATTATTATATGTACGGTGTAGAGTTATTATTATATGTACAGTGTAGAGTTATTATTATATGTACAGTGCAGAGTTATTATTATATGTACAGTGTAGAGTTATTATTATATGTACAGTGTAGAGTTATTATTATATGTACGGTGTAGAGTTATTATTATATGTACAGTGTAGAGTTATTATTATATGTACAGTGTAGAGTTATTATTATATGTACAGTGTAGAGTTATTATTATATGTACAGTGCAGAGTTATTATTATATGTACAGTGCAGAGTTATTATTATATGTACAGTGTAGAGTTATTATTATATGTACAGTGTAGTTATTATTATATGTACAGTGTAGAGTTATTATTATATGTACGGTGTAGAGTTATTATTATATGTACGGTGTAGAGTTATTATTATATGTACGGTGTAGAGTTATTATTATATGTACAGTGTAGAGTTATTATTATATGTACAGTGTAGAGTTATTATTATATGTACAGTGTAGAGTTATTATATGTACAGTGTAGAGTTATTATTATATGTACAGTGTAGAGTTATTATTATATGTACAGTGTAGAGTTATTATTATATGTACAGTGTAGAGTTATTATTATATGTACGGTGTAGAGTTATTATTATATGTACAGTGTAGAGTTATTATTATATGTACAGTGTAGAGTTATTATTATATGTACAGTGTAGAGTTATTATTATATGTACAGTGTAGAGTTATTATTATATGTACGGTGTAGAGTTATTATATGTACAGTGTAGAGTTATTATTATATGTACAGTGTAGAGTTATTATTATATGTACGGTGTAGAGTTATTATATGTACAGTGTAGAGTTATTATTATATGTACAGTGTAGAGTTATTATTATATGTACAGTGTAGAGTTATTATTATATGTACGGTGTAGAGTTATTATTATATGTACAGTGTAGAGTTATTATTATATGTACAGTGTAGAGTTATTATTATATGTACGGTGTAGAGTTATTATTATATGTACGGTGTAGAGTTATTATATGTACAGTGTAGAGTTATTATTATATGTACAGTGTAGAGTTATTATTATATGTACAGTGTAGAGTTATTATTATATGTACGGTGTAGAGTTATTATTATATGTACAGTGTAGAGTTATTATTATATGTACACTGTAGAGTTATTATTATATGTACAGTGTAGAGTTATTATTATATGTACAGTGTAGAGTTATTATTATATGTACGGTGTAGAGTTATTATTATATGTACAGTGTAGAGTTATTATTATATGTACGGTGCAGAGTTATTATATTATAGGATTATTAGATTAGTATTATATGATTATTACAGTGGGGCGGGACGGGGCGCTGTGTATACCGGAGACCCTTCCTGCCGGCGGCCGCGCTGAGTGACCGGAAGTGCCGTGGGCATGAGCCGCTGTGACCGGAAGTGCCTCTGTGGAGGGGGTCTGATGACGTAGCTGGTGACGCAGGCGCTGTGGGGTGCGCGCTCTATGTGTGGGAGTGCGCGCTCCCGTGCTGCGCTCCGTTATTATCGGCAGAGATAGCAGCGGAGAGCGGAGAGCGGACACCACCCACCCCGGGGCCCCCTCCCCCGCCCCGGCAGCATCACCTCCTATCCTATCCTGTCCGGTACCGCTCCTTCTTTCATTCATTGTGCCCCTGCTCCGGCATTAACCCCTTCCCTGCCTCGTCGTAGATTTGTGTGCCCCCATTAATTGGGATTCGTGGTTCGACATGAATTTCCCTCCCCCCGGCCTGTCTGGTAGCCCCCAGTCTTCCCTCAGCTCCCAGGTGTCCGGGGCCCCAGGTACCTCACAGTTCGGGACGGTCCCCCAGTTTGGCGCTGGAGCGGTGAATCAGTCGTCCGGAGCGCCCCCGTATGTCCTGTCCAACTCCGTGGCCATCAGAGCAGAGATCCAGAGGTTTGAGTCCGTGCACCCCAATATTTACGCCATTTACGATCTGATCGAGAGGGTGGACGACTTATCCCTGCAGAACCAGATCCGGGAGCATGTCATCGCCATCGAAGGTGAGTGTTAGGGGGCGGACGCAGCGATGGGATGGGCGCTGCGAGTGGGCGGGCGCAGCGAGGCTAGGGGGCGGGCTTAACAAGGCGGGGGGCGGGCGCTGCGAGTGGGTGCTACGAGGCGAGGGGGCGGGCAAGGCTAGGGGGCGGGCCTAACAAGGCGGGGCGGGCGCTGCGAGTGGGCGGGGTGAGGGGCGGGCTTAATGGGGCGAAAGGGCGGTCGTAGCAAAGCGAGGGGGCGGGCGAAGCGAGGGGGCGGACTCAGCGAGGCGAGGGGGCGGGCACAGCGAGCGGGCGCAGCGAGGCCAGGGGGGACGGACACAACGAGGGGTGGACGTCCCAAGGCAGGGAGCAGAGGGGATGTATCGGGGGAAGAGGACGGATGGTTACGGGAAAGGGGGGGATGTATTGGGCAAGGGGCGCATGGTTCGGGGGCAGGGGGGGATGTATCGGGGGAAGGAGGTGGATGTAACGGGGACACATCATACACTCCGTATCCATAGCACCGTAAATACAACATTGTAGACCTGTGCTCCACATTCTCTACAACCAACCATAGACATTGTGTCCTACACCTGATGATGGAGAGGTCCTGACACTGAACCATAGACGCTCTTCACATCATTATAGAGAGGACCTGACACTGAACCATAGACGCTCATCACATCATTGTAGAGAGGACCTGACACTGAACCATAGACGCTCGTCATATCATTGTAGAGAGGACCTGACCCTGAACCATAGACGCTCATCACATCATTGTAGAGAGGACCGGACACTGAACCATAGACGCTCATCACATCATTGTAGAGAGGACCTGACACTGAACCATAGACGCTCATCACATCATTATAGAGAGGACCTGACACTGAACCATAGACGCTCATCACATCATTGTAGAGAGGACCTGACACTGAACCATAGACGCTCATCACATCATTGTAGAGAAGACCTGACACTGAACCATAGACGCTCATCACATCATTGTAGAGAGGACCTGACACTGAACCATAGATGCTCATCACATTATAGAGAGGACCTGACACTGAACCATAGACGCTCATCACATCATTGTAGAGAGGACCGGACACTGAACCATAGACGCTCATCACATCATTGTAGAGAGGACCGGACACTGAACCATAGACGCACATCACATCATTGTAGAGAGGACCGGACACTGAACCATAGACGCTCATCATATGATTGTAGAGAGGACCGGACACTGAACCATAGACGCTCATCACATCATTGTAGAGGGGACCTGACACTGAACCATAGATGCTCATCACATCATTGTAGAGAGGACCGGACACTGAACCATAGACGCTCATCACATCATTGTAGAGGGGACCTGACACTGAACCATAGATGCTCATCACATCATTATAGAGAGGACCTGACACTGAACCATAGATGCTCATCACATCATTATAGAGAGGACCTGACACTGAACCATAGACGCTCATCACATCATTGTAGAGAGGACCTGACACTGAACCATAGACGCTCATCACATCATTGTAGAGAGGACCTGACACTGAACCATAGATGCTCATCACATCATTATAGAGAAGACCTGACACTGAACCATAGACGCTCATCACATTATTGTAGAGAGGACCTGACACTGAACCATAGACGCTCATCACATCATTGTAGAGAGGACCGGACACTGAACCATAGATGCTCATCACATCATTGTAGAGAGGACCGGACACTGAACCATAGACGCTCATCACATCATTGTACAGAGGACCGGACACTGAACCATAGACGCTCATCATATGATTGTAGAGAGGACCGGACACTGAACCATAGACGCTCATCACATCATTGTAGAGGGGACCTGACACTGAACCATAGACGCTCATCACATCATTGTAGAGAGGAACGGACACTGAACCATAGACGCTCATCACATGATTGTAGAGAGGACCTGACACTGAACCATAGACGCTCATCACATTATTGTAGAGGTGACCTGACACTGAACCATAGACGCTCATCACATCATTGTAGAGATGACCTGACACTGAACCATAGACGCTCATCACATCATTGTAGAGGGGACCTGACACTGAACCATAGACGCTCATCACATGATTGTAGAGAGGACCTGACACTGAACCATAGACTCTCATCACATCATTGTAGAGAAGACCTGACACTGAACCATAGACGCTCATCACATCATTGTAAAGAGGACCTGACACTGAACCATAGACGCTCATCACATCATTGTAGAGAGGACCGGACACTGAACCATAGACACTCGTCACATCATTGTAGAGAGGACCGGACACTGAACCATAGACACTCATCACATGATTGTAGAGAGGACCTGACACTGAACCATAGACACTCCTCACATGATTGTAGAGAGTACCTGACACTGAACCATAGACGCTCCTCACATGATTGTAGAGGGGACCTGACACTGAACCATAGACGCTCATCACATCATTGTAGAGAGGACCTGACACTGAACCATAGACGCTCATCACATCATTGTAGAGAGGACCTGACACTGAACCATAGACGCTCATCACATCATTGTAGAGGGGACCTGACACTGAACCATAGACGCTCATCACATGATTGTAGAGGGGACCTGACACTGAACCATAGACTCTCATCACATCATTGTAGAGAGGACCTGACACTGAACCATAGACACTCATCATATCATTGTAGAGAGGTCCGGACACTGAACCATAGACGCTCATCACATCATTGTAGAGAGGACCGGAAACTGAACCATAGACACTCATCACTTCATTGTAGAGAGGACCGGACACTGAACCATAGACACTCATCACATCATTGTAGAGAGGACCAGACACTGAACCATAGACGCTCATCACATCATTGTAGAGAGGACCGGACACTGAACCATAGACGTTCATCAAATCATTGTAGAGGGGACCTGACACTGAACCATAGACGCTCGTCATATCATTCTGTACTGGACACTGAACCATAGACTCTCATCACATGATTGTAGAGAGGACCGGACACTGAACCATAGACGCTCGTCATATCATTCTGTACTGGACACTGAACCATAGACTCTCATCACATGATTGTAGAGAGGACCTGACACTGAACCATAGACGCTCATCACATCATTGTAGAGGGGACCTGACACTGAACCATAGACGCTCATCACATCATTGTAGAGGGGACCTGACACTGAACCATAGACGCTCATCATATCATTCTGTACTGGACACTGAACCATAGACGCTCATCAAATCATTGTAGAGGGGACCTGACACTGAACCATAGACGCTCGTCATATCATTCTGTACTGGACACTGAACCATAGACTCTCATCACATGATTGTAGAGGGGACCGGACACTGAACCATGGACGCTCATCACATGATTGTAGACGGGACCTGACACTGAACCATAGACGCTCATCACATGATTGTAGAGAGGACCTGACACTGAACCATAGACGCTCATCACATCATTGTAGAGGGGACCTGACACTGAACCATAGACGCTCATCATATCATTCTGTACTGGACACTGAACCATAGACGCTCATCACATCATTGTAGACGGGACCTGACACTGAACCATAGACGCTCCTCACATCATTGTAGAGAGGACCTGACACTGAACCATAGACGCTCCTCACATCATTGTAGAGAGGACCTGACCCTGAACCATAGACGCTCATCACATCATTGTAAAGGGGGACCTGACACTGAACCATAGACGCTCATCACATCATTGTAGAGGGGACCTGACACAACCATAGACGCTCATCACATGATTGTAGAGAGGACCTGACACTGAACCATAGACGCTCATCACATCATTGTAGAGAGGACCGGACACTGAACCATAGACGCTCATCACATCATTGTAGAGAGGACCTGACACTGAACCATAGACGCTCCTCACATCATTGTAGAGAGGACCTGACACTGAACCATAGACGCTCATCACATCATTGTAGAGGGGACCTGACACTGAACCATAGATGCTCATCACATCATTGTAGAGGGGACCTGACACTGAACCATAGACTCTCATCACATCATTGTAGAGAGGACCGGACACTGAACCATAGACGCTCATCACATTGTAGAGAGGACCTGACACTGAACCATAGACGCTCATCACATCATTGTAGAGGGGACCTGACACTGAACCATAGACGCTCATCACATCATTGTAGAGGGGACTTGACCCTGAACCTGACCCTGAACCATAGACGCTCATCACATCATTGTAGAGGGGACCTGACACTGAACCATAGACGCTCATCACATCATTGTAGATGGGACCTGACACTGAACCATAGACGCTCATCACATCATTGTAGAGAGGACCGGACACTGAACCATAGACGCTCATCACATCATTGTAGAGAGGACCTGACACTGAACCATAGACGCTCCTCACATCATTGTAGAGAGGACCTGACCCTGAACCATAGACGCTCATCACATCATTGTAGAGGGGACCTGACACTGAACCATAGATGCTCATCACATCATTGTAGAGGGGACCTGACACTGAACCATAGACTCTCATCACATCATTGTAGAGAGGACCGGACACTGAACCATAGACGCTCATCACATCATTGTAGAGAGGACCTGACACTGAACCATAGACGCTCATCACATCATTGATAAACCGGAGAAACAGAGTCCATATATATCAATGTATGAAAATAACTATCTTTATTAAAGAACAAAAATAAAATACATAAAATGACATAGACAGAGAATCCAAAAATAGTCCTAAAACGGATCACAGGAGTGTATATTGAGTCTATATATATATATATATATTAGAAAACCCTGATGGTATGCATAGTTACTATGACTCAATATGACTCCAACCTGGGGTGCATAAACATGAAAATGGTATCAAAGTATGAATTTGTGTAAAAAAAAGGCAATGTGCCTAACTCTGAAAAAAGTCTATAGTGACTAGAAAGTAAGTAGTTATTGCCTAAAGACAGATGGCACAAAGAGCCAAAATGTACTTCCAGAGTATGCACTTACCCATGTATGGGAGGTGAGATGTGACCCAGCAGTGTAGGATAGCGCCCCGACGCGCGTTTCGCCCGTAGCTTTCTCAAGGGGTGCAGATGTTATTTTGGTGCCCTGTTTATATATGAATCGATAGAGACATCTGATCTCCCCTCTGCCAATCAGGAGCCGATCTAAGCGGCGCCTGACTGTGACGGAACTTAGGTATCGCCGCCGGACATCAGTGACCCACTGCGCATGCGCGAGTCCCGGGACGCGTCACCAGGGAAACAGCGCAGGCGCAGAGAGCCATATTGAAAGACCGGCAGACGAACATCAAGCCCTGCCTATTTCTTATAGGTCCCATCTAAAGGGCCAAGAGGTATGAGTATATATTACCAGGATTATTGGGTCTGTGGGATGCTCGAACTACGCTCGCTGAGCATAGTTATTTAGTATCTAAAAAGAATGTAAAATTTAATAACAGGTTGAATACCTGCATTATAGCACCATCTAGTGGTTATGTTTAAAAGTGAAAGTTTATATTCAAAAAAAGAGAATATTAAAGATGAGATATAAGTGTGTGATGAAGTGTAGACAAAGTGTCAATGTGAAAAGAAAAATTATGTGCAACAATGGATAGTTGTAAATCATTACGAAATACAAATATATTACATATATATGTAACAGTGAGTATAGAAAATTATAATCCTCGAATAAATTAATACATATATAAAACACTGTAATCAGAGGAATACACGTGACATAATTAAAGTGATTAAAACAGATCGTGAAAACAAATACACAAATGTTAAGGTGTATATTAAATCACTGGAAAATATATATATGATAAATACTAAGAAGACAAATAATCCAATATATAAAAAGTACAAATATCATGTATTCACAGAAGGACATAATCCCATATAATTATAAAGACAGTGATAAAGAATAAAGAAGAGAATAAAATATAAAAAAATATAAAAAATAAAAGAGAGAGAAATTTAAATCGAGCATTCTTCTTTCTTTTCCGCGGCAAATCACATCATTGTAGAGGGGACCTGACACTGAACCATAGACTCTCATCACATGATTGTAGATGGGACCTGACACTGAACCATAGACGCTCATCACATCATTGTAGAGAGGACCGGACACTGAACCATAGACGCTCATCACATCATTGTAGAGAGGACCTGACACTGAACCATAGACGCTCATCACATGATTGTAGAGAGGACCGGACACTGAACCATAGACGCTCATCACATCATTGTAGAGAGGACCGGACACTGAACCATAGACGCTCATCACATGATTGTAGAGAGGACCTGACACTGAACCATAGACGCTCATCACATCATTGTAGAGGGGACCGGACACTGAACCATAGACGCTCATCACATCATTGTAGAGAGGACCTGATACTGAACCATAGACGCTCATCACATCATTGTAGAGGGGACCTGACACTGAACCATAGACGCTCATCACATCATTGTAGAGAGGACCGGACACTGAACCATAGACGCTCATCACATCATTGTAGAGAGTACCTGACACTGAACCATAGACACTCATCACCTCATTGTAGAGAGGACCTGACACTGAACCATAGACGCTCATCACATCATTGTAGAGAAGACCTGACACTGAACCATAGACGCTCGTCACATCATTGTAGAGAGGACCGGACACTGAACCATAGACGCTCATCACAACATTGTAGAGAGGACCGGACACTGAACCATAGACGCTCATCACATCATTGTAGAGGGGACCTGACACTGAACCATAGACGCTCATCACATGATTGTAGAGGGGACCGGACACTGAACCATAGACGCTCATCATATCATTCTGTACTGGACACTGAACCATAGACGCTCATCACATGATTGTAGAGGGGACCGGACACTGAACCATAGACGCTCATCACATGATTGTAGAGAGGACCTGACACTGAACCATAGACGCTCATCACATCATTGTAGAGAGGACCAGACCCTGAACCATAGACGCTCATCACATGATTGTAGAGAGGACCTGACACTGAACCATAGACACTCATCACATCATTGTAGAGAGGACCTGACACTGAACCATAGACGCTCCTCACATGATTGTAGAGAGTACCTGACACTGAACCATAGACGCTCCTCACATGATTGTAGAGGGGACCTGACACTGAACCATAGACGCTCATCACATCATTGTAAAGAGGACCTGACACTGAACCATAGACGCTCATCACATCATTGTAGAGAGGACCGGACACTGAACCATAGACGCTCATCATATTATTCTGTACTGGACACTGAACCATAGACACTCATCACATGATTGTAGAGAGGACCGGACACTGAACCATAGACGCTCATCACATCATTGTAGAGAGGACCGGACACTGAACCATAGACGCTCATCATATTATTCTGTACTGGACACTGAACCATAGACACTCATCACATGATTGTAGAGAGGACCGGACACTGAACCATAGACACTCATCACATGATTGTAGAGAGGACCTGACACTGAACCATAGACGCTCATCACATCATTGTAGAGGGGACCTGACCCTGAACCTGACCCTGAACCATAGACGCTCATCACATCATTGTAGAGGGGACCTGACACTGAACCATAGACGCTCATCACATCATTGTAGATGGGACCTGACACTGAACCATAGACGCTCATCACATCATTGTAGAGAGGACCTGACACTGAACCATAGACGCTCATCACATCATTGTAGAGAGCACCTGACACTGAACCATAGACGCTCATCACATCATTGTAGAGAGGACCGGACACTGAACCATAGACGCTCATCACATCATTGTAGAGAGGACCTGACACTGAACCATAGACGCTCCTCACATCATTGTAGAGAGGACCTGACACTGAACCATAGACGCTCATCACATCATTGTAGAGGGGACCTGACACTGAACCATAGATGCTCATCACATCATTGTAGAGGGGACCTGACACTGAACCATAGACTCTCATCACATCATTGTAGAGAGGACCGGACACTGAACCATAGACGCTCATCACATTGTAGAGAGGACCTGACACTGAACCATAGACGCTCATCACATCATTGTAGAGGGGACCTGACACTGAACCATAGACGCTCATCACATCATTGTAGAGAGGACCGGACACTGAACCATAGACTCTCATCACATCATTGTAGAGAGGACCTGACACTGAACCATAGACGCTCATCACATCATTGTAGAGAAGACCTGACACTGAACCATAGACGCTCGTCACATCATTATAGAGAGGACCTGACACTGAACCATAGACGCTCATCACATCATTATAGAGAGGACCTGACACTGAACCATAGACGCTCATCACATCATTGTAGAGAGGACCTGACACTGAACCATAGACGCTCATCACATCATTGTAGAGGGGACCGGACACTGAACCATAGACGCTCATCACATGATTGTAGAGAGGACCTGACACTGAACCATAGACGCTCATCACATCATTGTAGAGGGGACCGGACACTGAACCATAGACGCTCATCACATCATTGTAGAGAGGACCTGATACTGAACCATAGACGCTCATCACATCATTGTAGAGGGGACCTGACACTGAACCATAGACGCTCATCACATCATTGTAGAGAGGACCGGACACTGAACCATAGACGCTCATCACATCATTGTAGAGAGGACCGGACACTGAACCATAGACTCTCATCACATCATTGTAGAGAGGACCTGACACTGAACCATAGACGCTCATCACATCATTGTAGAGAAGACCTGACACTGAACCATAGACGCTCGTCACATCATTGTAGAGAGGACCGGACACTGAACCATAGACGCTCATCACAACATTGTAGAGAGGACCGGACACTGAACCATAGACGCTCATCACATCATATCATTGTAGAGGGGACCTGACACTGAACCATAGACGCTCATCACATCATTGTAGAGAGGACCTGAAACTGAACCATAAACTCTCATCACATCATTGTAGAGAGGACCTGACACTGAACCATAGACGCTCATCACATCATTGTAGAGAGCACCTGACACTGAACCATAGACGCTCATCACATCATTGTAGAGAGGACCGGACACTGAACCATAGACGCTCATCACATCATTGTAGAGAGGACCTGACACTGAACCATAGACGCTCCTCACATCATTGTAGAGAGGACCTGACACTGAACCATAGACGCTCATCACATCATTGTAGAGAGGACCTGACCCTGAACCATAGACGCTCATCACATCATTGTAGAGGGGA
This sequence comes from Rhinoderma darwinii, assembly GCF_050947455.1. Taxonomy (NCBI): domain Eukaryota; kingdom Metazoa; phylum Chordata; class Amphibia; order Anura; family Rhinodermatidae; genus Rhinoderma; species Rhinoderma darwinii. Next base: position 13,631 of record NW_027464493.1, read on the forward strand.
CCTGACACTGAACCATAGATGCTCATCACATCATTGTAGAGGGGACCAGACACTGAACCATAGACTCTCATCACATGATTGTAGATGGGACCAGACACTGAACCATAGACTCTCATCACATGATTGTAGATGGGACCTGACACTGAACCATAGACGCTCATCACATCATTGTAGAGAGGACCGGACACTGAACCATAGACGCTCATCACATCATTGTAGAGAGGACCTGACACTGAACCATAGACGCTCATCACATGATTGTAGAGAGGACCGGACACTGAACCATAGACGCTCATCACATCATTGTAGAGAGGACCGGACACTGAACCATAGACGCTCATCATATTATTCTGTACTGGACACTGAACCATAGACACTCATCACATGATTTTAGAGAGGACCTGACACTGAACCATAGACGCTCATCACATCATTGTAGAGGGGACCTGACCCTGAACCTGACCCTGAACCATAGACGCTCATCACATCATTGTAGAGAGGACCTGACACTGAACCATAGACGCTCCTCACATCATTGTAGAGAGGACCTGACACTGAACCATAGACGCTCATCACATCATTGTAGATGGGACCTGACACTGAACCATAGACGCTCATCACATCATTGTAGAGAGGACCTGACACTGAACCATAGACGCTCATCACATCATTGTAGAGAGGACCTGACACTGAACCATAGACGCTCATCACATCATTGTAGAGAGGACCGGACACTGAACCATAGACGCTCATCACATCATTGTAGAGAGGACCTGACACTGAACCATAGACGCTCCTCACATCATTGTAGAGGGGACCTGACACTGAACCATAGATGCTCATCACATCATTGTAGAGGGGACCTGACACTGAACCATAGACTCTCATCACATCATTGTAGAGAGGACCGGACACTGAACCATAGACGCTCATCACATCATTGTAGAGAGGACCTGACACTGAACCATAGACGCTCATCACATCATTGTAGAGGGGACCTGACACTGAACCATAGACGCTCATCACATCATTGTAGAGAGGACCGGACACTGAACCATATACTCTCATCACATCATTGTAGAGAGGACCTGACACTGAACCATAGACGCTCCTCACATCATTGTAGAGAGGACCTGACACTGAACCATAGACGCTCATCACATCATTGTAGAGAGGACCTGACCCTGAACCATAGACGCTCATCACATCATTGTAGAGGGGACCTGACACTGAACCATAGATGCTCATCACATCATTGTAGAGGGGACCAGACACTGAACCATAGACTCTCATCACATGATTGTAGATGGGACCAGACACTGAACCATAGACTCTCATCACATGATTGTAGATGGGACCTGACACTGAACCATAGACGCTCATCACATCATTGTAGAGAGGACCGGACACTGAACCATAGACGCTCATCACATCATTGTAGAGAGGACCTGACACTGAACCATAGACGCTCATCACATGATTGTAGAGAGGACCGGACACTGAACCATAGACGCTCATCACATCATTGTAGAGAGGACCGGACACTGAACCATAGACGCTCATCATATTATTCTGTACTGGACACTGAACCATAGACACTCATCACATGATTTTAGAGAGGACCTGACACTGAACCATAGACGCTCATCACATCATTGTAGAGGGGACCTGACCCTGAACCTGACCCTGAACCATAGACGCTCATCACATCATTGTAGAGAGGACCTGACACTGAACCATAGACGCTCCTCACATCATTGTAGAGAGGACCTGACACTGAACCATAGACGCTCATCACATCATTGTAGATGGGACCTGACACTGAACCATAGACGCTCATCACATCATTGTAGAGAGGACCTGACACTGAACCATAGACGCTCATCACATCATTGTAGAGAGGACCTGACACTGAACCATAGACGCTCATCACATCATTGTAGAGAGGACCGGACACTGAACCATAGACGCTCATCACATCATTGTAGAGAGGACCTGACACTGAACCATAGACGCTCCTCACATCATTGTAGAGGGGACCTGACACTGAACCATAGATGCTCATCACATCATTGTAGAGGGGACCTGACACTGAACCATAGACTCTCATCACATCATTGTAGAGAGGACCGGACACTGAACCATAGACGCTCATCACATCATTGTAGAGAGGACCTGACACTGAACCATAGACGCTCATCACATCATTGTAGAGGGGACCTGACACTGAACCATAGACGCTCATCACATCATTGTAGAGAGGACCGGACACTGAACCATATACTCTCATCACATCATTGTAGAGAGGACCTGACACTGAACCATAGACGCTCATCACATCATTGTAGAGAAGACCTGACACTGAACCATAGACGCTCGTCACATCATTATAGAGAGGACCTGACACTGAACCATAGACGCTCATCACATCATTATAGAGAGGACCTGACACTGAACCATAGACGCTCATCACATCATTGTAGAGAGGACCTGACACTGAACCATAGACGCTCATCACATCATTGTAGAGGGGACCGGACACTGAACCATAGACGCTCATCACATGATTGTAGAGAGGACCTGACACTGAACCATAGACGCTCATCACATCATTGTAGAGGGGACCGGACACTGAACCATAGACGCTCATCACATCATTGTAGAGAGGACCTGATACTGAACCATAGACGCTCATCACATCATTGTAGAGGGGACCTGACACTGAACCATAGACGCTCATCACATCATTGTAGAGAGGACCGGACACTGAACCATAGACGCTCATCACATCATTGTAGAGGGGACCTGACACTGAACCATAGACTCTCATCACATCATTGTAGAGAGGACCTGACACTGAACCATAGACGCTCATCACATCATTGTAGAGAAGACCTGACACTGAACCATAGACGCTCGTCACATCATTGTAGAGAGGACCGGACACTGAACCATAGACGCTCATCACAACATTGTAGAGAGGACCTGACACTGAACCATAGACGCTCATCACATGATTGTAGAGGGGACCTGAAACTGAACCATAGACTCTCATCACATCATTGTACAGAGGACCTGACACTGAACCATAGACGCTCATCACATCATTGTAGAGAGCACCTGACACTGAACCATAGACGCTCATCACATCATTGTAGAGAGGACCGGACACTGAACCATAGACGCTCATCACATCATTGTAGAGAGGACCTGACACTGAACCATAGACGCTCCTCACATCATTGTAGAGAGGACCTGACACTGAACCATAGACGCTCATCACATCATTGTAGAGAGGACCTGACCCTGAACCATAGACGCTCATCACATCATTGTAGAGGGGACCTGACACTGAACCATAGATGCTCATCACATCATTGTAGAGAGGACCAGACACTGAACCATAGACGCTCATCACATCATTGTAGAGGGGACCGGACACTGAACCATAGACGCTCATCACATCATTATAGAGAGGACCTGACACTGAACCATAGCCGCTCATCACATCATTGTAGAGAGGACCAGACACTGAACCATAGACTCTCATCACATGATTGTAGATGGGACCTGACACTGAACCATAGACGCTCATCACATCATTGTAGAGAGGACCGGACACTGAACCATAGACGCTCATCACATCATTGTAGAGAGGACCGGACACTGAACCATAGACGCTCATCACAACATTGTAGAGAGGACCGGACACTGAACCATAGACGCTCATCACATCATTGTAGAGGGGACCTGACACTGAACCATAGACGCTCATCACATCATTGTAGAGAGGACCTGACACTGAACCATAGACGCTCCTCACATGATTGTAGAGGGGACCGGACACTGAACCATAGACGCTCATCACATGATTGTAGAGAGGACCTGACACTGAACCATAGACGCTCATCACATCATTGTAGAGGGGACCTGACACTGAACCATAGACGCTCATCATATCATTCTGTACTGGACACTGAACCATAGATGCTCATCACATCATTGTAGAGAAGACCTGACACTGAACCATAGACGCTCATCACATCATTGTAGAGAGGACCTGACACTGAACCATAGACGCTCATCACATCATTGTAGAGAGCACCTGACACTGAACCATAGACGCTCATCACATCATTGTAGAGAGGACCTGACACTGAACCATAGACGCTCATCACATCATTGTAGAGAGAACCGGACATTGAACCATAGACGCTCATCACATCATTGTAGAGGGGACCGGACACTGAACCATAGACGCTCGTCATATCATTCTGTACTGGACACTGAACCATAGACTCTCATCACATGATTGTAGGGAGGACCTGACACTGAACCATAGACGCTCATCACATGATTGTAGAGAGGACCTGACACTGAACCATAGACGCTCATCACATCATTGTAGAGGGGACCTGACACTGAACCATAGACGCTCATCATATCATTCTGTACTGGACACTGAACCATAGACGCTCATCATATCATTCTGTACTGGACACTGAACCATAGACTCTCATCAGATGATTGTAGAGAGGACCAGACACGGAACCATTTACGCTCATCCCATCATTGTAGAGAGGTCCTGACACTGAACCATAGACGCTCATCACAACATTGTAGAGAGGACCTGACACTGAACCATAGACGCTCCTCACATCATTGTAGAGAGGACCTGACACTGAACCATAGACGCTCATCACATCATTGTAGAGGGGACCGGACACTGAACCATAGACGCTCTTCACATCATTGTAGAGAGGACCTGACACTGCACCATAGACGCTCATCACATCATTGTAGAGGGGACCTGACACTGAACCATAGACGCTCATCACATCATTGTAGAGAGGACCGGACACTGAACCATAGACGCTCATCACATGATTGTAGAGGGGACCTGACACTGAACCATAGACGCTCATCACATCATTGTAGAGAGGACCTGACACTGAACCATAGACGCTCATCACATCATTGTAGAGGGGACCGGACACTGAACCATAGACGCTCATCACATGATTGTAGAGAGGACCTGATACTGAACCATAGACGCTCATCACATCATTGTAGAGAGCACCTGACACTGAACCATAGACGCTCATCACATCATTGTAGAGAGGACCGGACACTGAACCATAGACGCTCATCACATCATTGTAGAGAGGACCTGACACTGAACCATAGACGCTCCTCACATCATTGTAGAGAGGACCTGACACTGAACCATAGACGCTCATCACATCATTGTAGAGAGGACCTGACCCTGAACCATAGACGCTCATCACATCATTGTAGAGGGGACCTGACACTGAACCATAGATGCTCATCACATCATTGTAGAGGGGACCTGACACTGAACCATAGACTCTCATCACATGATTGTAGAGGGGACCTGACACTGAACCATAGACGCTCATCACATCATTGTAGAGAGGACCGGACACTGAATCATAGACGCTCATCACATGATTGTAGAGAGGACCTGACACTGAACCATAGACGCTCATCACATGATTGTAGAGAGGACCGGACACTGAACCATAGACGCTCATCACATCATTGTAGAGAGGACCGGACACTGAACCATAGACGCTCATCACATCATTGTAGAGAAGACCTGACACTGAACCATAGACGCTCGTCACATCATTGTAGAGAGGACCTGACACTGTACCATAGACGCTCATCACATCATTGTAGAGGGGACCGGACACTGAACCATAGACGCTCATCACATGATTGTAGAGAGGACCTGACACTGAACCATAGACGCTCATCACATCATTGTAGAGGGGACCGGACACTGAACCATAGACGCTCATCACATCATTGTAGAGAGGACCTGATACTGAACCATAGACGCTCATCACATCATTGTAGAGGGGACCTGACACTGAACCATAGACGCTCATCACATCATTGTAGAGAGGACCGGACACTGAACCATAGACGCTCGTCACATCATTGTAGAGAGGACTTGACACTGAACCATAGACACTCATCACATTAATGTAGAGGGGACCGGACACTGAACCATAGACGCTCATCACATGATTGTAGAGAGGACCTGACACTGAACCATAGACGCTCATCACATCATTGTAGAGAGGACCTGACACTGCACCATAGACGCTCATCACATCATTGTAGAGGGGACCTGACACTGAACCATAGACGCTCATCACATGATTGTAGAGAGGACCTGACACTGAACCATAGACGCTCATCACATGATTGTAGAGGGGACCTGACACTGAACCATAGATGCTCATCACATCATTGTAGAGAGGACCTGACACTGAACCATAGACGCTCGTCACATCATTGTAGAGAAGACCTGACACTGAACCATAGACGCTCGTCACATCATTGTAGAGAGGACCGGACACTGAACCATAGACGCTCATCACAACATTGTAGAGAGGACCGGACACTGAACCATAGACGCTCATCACATCATTGTAGAGGGGACCTGACACTGAACCATAGACGCTCATCACATGATTGTAGAGGGGACCTGAAACTGAACCATAGACTCTCATCACATCATTGTAGAGAGGACCTGACACTGAACCATAGACGCTCCTCACATGATTGTAGAGGGGACCTGACACTGAACCATAGACGCTCATCACATCATTGTAGAGGGGACCGGACACTGAACCATAGACGCTCATCACATGATTGTAGAGAGAACCTGACACTGAACCATAGACGCTCATCACATCATTGTAGAGGGGACCTGACACTGAACCATAGACGCTCATCATATCATTCTGTACTGGACACTGAACCATAGACGCTCATCACATCATTGTAGACAGGACCTGACACTGAACCATAGCCGCTCATCACATCATTGTAGAGGGGACCGGACACTGAACCATAGACGCTCATCACATGATTGTAGAGGGGTCCTGACACTGAACCATAGACACTCATCACTTCATTGTAGAGAGGACCGGACACTGAACCATAGACGCTCATCACATCATTGTAGAGAGGACCGGACACTGAACCATAGACGCTCATCACATCATTGTAGAGGGGACCTGACACTGAACCATAGACGCTCATCACATGATTGTAGAGGGGTCCTGACACTGAACCATAGACACTCATCACTTCATTGTAGAGAGGACCGGACACTGAACCATAGACACTCATCACATCATTATAGAGAGGACCTGACACTGAACCATAGACGCTCCTCACATGATTGTAGAGAGTACCTGACACTGAACCATAGACGCTCCTCACATGATTGTAGAGGGGACCTGACACTGAACCATAGACGCTCATCACATCATTGTAGAGAGGACCTGACACTGAACCATAGACGCTCATCACATCATTGTAGAGAGGACCTGACACTGAACCATAGACGCTCCTCACATGATTGTAGAGGGGACCTGACACTGAACCATAGACGCTCATCACATCATTGTAGAGGGGACCTGACACTGAACCATAGATGCTCATCACATCATTGTAGAGGGGACCAGACACTGAACCATAGACTCTCATCACATGATTGTAGAGGGGACCGGACACTGAACCATAGACGCTCATCACATCATTGTAGAGAGGACCTGATACTGAACCATAGACGCTCATCACATCATTGTAGAGGGGACCTGACACTGAACCATAGACGCTCATCACATCATTGTAGAGAGGACCGGACACTGAACCATAGACGCTCATCACATCATTGTAGAGAGTACCTGACACTGAACCATAGACACTCATCACATCATTGTAGAGAGGACCTGACACTGAACCATAGACTCTCATCACATCATTGTAGAGAAGACCTGACACTGAACCATAGACGCTCATCACATCATTGTAGAGAGGACCGGACACTGAACCATAGACGCTCATCACAACATTGTAGAGAGGACCGGACACTGAACCATAGACGCTCATCACATCATTGTAGAGGGGACCTGACACTGAACCATAGACGCTCATCACATGATTGTAGAGGGGACCTGAAACTGAACCATAGACTCTCATCACATCATTGTAGAGAGGACCTGACACTGAACCATAGACGCTCCTCACATGATTGTAGAGGGGACCGGACACTGAACCATAGACGCTCATCACATCATTGTAGAGAGGACCTGACACTGAACCATAGACGCTCCTCACATGATTGTAGAGAGTACCTGACACTGAACCATAGACGCTCCTCACATGATTGTAGAGGGGACCTGACACTGAACCATAGACGCTCATCACATCATTGTAGAGGGGACCTGACACTGAACCATAGATGCTCATCACATCATTGTAGAGGGGACCAGACACTGAACCATAGACTCTCATCACATGATTGTAGATGGGACCTGACACTGAACCATAGACGCTCATCACATCATTGTAGAGAGTACCTGACACTGAACCATAGACGCTCATCACATCATTGTAGAGAGGACCTGACACTGAACCATAGACGCTCATCACATGATTGTAGAGAGGACCGGACACTGAACCATAGACGCTCATCACATCATTGTAGAGGGGACCGGACACTGAACCATAGACGCTCATCACATGATTGTAGAGAGGACCTGACACTGAACCATAGACGCTCATCACATCATTGTAGAGGGGACCGGACACTGAACCATAGACGCTCATCACATCATTTTAGAGAGGACCTGATACTGAACCATAGACGCTCATCACATGATTGTAGAGGGGACCTGACACTGAACCATAGACGCTCATCACATCATTGTAGAGAGGACCGGACACTGAACCATAGACGCTCATCACATCATTGTAGAGAGTACCTGACACTGAACCATAGACACTCATCACATCATTGTAGAGAGGACCTGACACTGAACCATAGACGCTCATCACATCATTGTAGAGAGGACCGGACACTGAACCATAGACGCTCATCACAACATTGTAGAGAGGACCGGACACTGAACCATAGACGCTCATCACATCATTGTAGAGGGGACCTGACACTGAACCATAGACGCTCATCACATGATTGTAGAGGGGACCTGAAACTGAACCATAGACTCTCATCACATCATTGTAGAGAGGACCTGACACTGAACCATAGACGCTCCTCACATGATTGTAGAGGGGACCGGACACTGAACCATAGACGCTCATCACATGATTGTAGAGAGGACCTGACACTGAACCATAGACGCTCATCACATCATTGTAGAGGGGACCTGACACTGAACCATAGACGCTCATCATATCATTCTGTACTGGACACTGAACCATAGACGCTCATCACATCATTGTAGACAGGACCTGACACTGAACCATAGACGCTCATCACATCATTGTAGAGAGGACCTGACACTGAACCATAGACGCTCATCACATCATTGTAGAGAGCACCTGACACTGAACCATAGACGCTCATCACATCATTGTAGAGAGGACCTGACACTGAACCATAGACGCTCATCACATCATTGTAGAGAGGACCTGACACTGAACCATAGACGCTCATCACATCATTGTAGAGGGGACCGGACACTGAACCATAGACGCTCGTCATATCATTCTGTACTGGACACTGAACCATAGACTCTCATCACATGATTGTAGAGAGGACCTGACACTGAACCATAGACGCTCATCACATCATTGTAGAGAGGACCTGACACTGAACCATAGACGCTCATCACATCATTGTAGAGAGGACCGGACACTGAACCATAGACGCTCATCACATCATTGTAGAGGGGACCTGACACTGAACCATAGACGCTCGTCATATCATTCTGTACTGGACACTGAACCATAGACTCTCATCAGATGATTGTAGAGAGGACCAGACACTGAACCATTTACGCTCATCCCATCATTGTAGAGAGGTCCTGACACTGAACCATAGACGCTCATCACAACATTGTAGAGAGGACCTGACACTGAACCATAGACGCTCTTCACATCATTGTAGAGAGGACCTGACACTGCACCATAGACGCTCATCACATCATTGTAGAGGGGACCTGACACTGAACCATAGACGCTCATCACATCATTGTAGAGAGGACCGGACACTGAACCATAGACGCTCATCACATGATTGTAGAGAGGACCTGACACTGAACCATAGACGCTCATCACATGATTGTAGAGGGGACCTGACACTGAACCATAGACGCTCATCACATCATTGTAGAGAGGACCTGACACTGAACCATAGACGCTCATCACATCATTGTAGAGAGGACCGGACACTGAACCATAGACGCTCATCACATCATTGTAGAGAGGACCTGACACTGAACCATAGACGCTCCTCACATCATTGTAGAGGGGACCTGACACTGAACCATAGATGCTCATCACATCATTGTAGAGGGGACCTGACACTGAACCATAGACTCTCATCACATCATTGTAGAGAGGACCGGACACTGAACCATAGACGCTCATCACATCATTGTAGAGAGGACCTGACACTGAACCATAGACGCTCATCACATCATTGTAGAGGGGACCTGACACTGAACCATAGACGCTCATCACATCATTGTAGAGAGGACCGGACACTGAACCATATACTCTCATCACATCATTGTAGAGAGGACCTGACACTGAACCATAGACGCTCATCACATCATTGTAGAGAAGACCTGACACTGAACCATAGACGCTCGTCACATCATTATAGAGAGGACCTGACACTGAACCATAGACGCTCATCACATCATTATAGAGAGGACCTGACACTGAACCATAGACGCTCATCACATCATTGTAGAGAGGACCTGACACTGAACCATAGACGCTCATCACATCATTGTAGAGGGGACCGGACACTGAACCATAGACGCTCATCACATGATTGTAGAGAGGACCTGACACTGAACCATAGACGCTCATCACATCATTGTAGAGGGGACCGGACACTGAACCATAGACGCTCATCACATCATTGTAGAGAGGACCTGATACTGAACCATAGACGCTCATCACATCATTGTAGAGGGGACCTGACACTGAACCATAGACGCTCATCACATCATTGTAGAGAGGACCGGACACTGAACCATAGACGCTCATCACATCATTGTAGAGGGGACCTGACACTGAACCATAGACTCTCATCACATCATTGTAGAGAGGACCTGACACTGAACCATAGACGCTCATCACATCATTGTAGAGAAGACCTGACACTGAACCATAGACGCTCGTCACATCATTGTAGAGAGGACCGGACACTGAACCATAGACGCTCATCACAACATTGTAGAGAGGACCTGACACTGAACCATAGACGCTCATCACATGATTGTAGAGGGGACCTGAAACTGAACCATAGACTCTCATCACATCATTGTACAGAGGACCTGACACTGAACCATAGACGCTCATCACATCATTGTAGAGAGCACCTGACACTGAACCATAGACGCTCATCACATCATTGTAGAGAGGACCGGACACTGAACCATAGACGCTCATCACATCATTGTAGAGAGGACCTGACACTGAACCATAGACGCTCCTCACATCATTGTAGAGAGGACCTGACACTGAACCATAGACGCTCATCACATCATTGTAGAGAGGACCTGACCCTGAACCATAGACGCTCATCACATCATTGTAGAGGGGACCTGACACTGAACCATAGATGCTCATCACATCATTGTAGAGAGGACCAGACACTGAACCATAGACGCTCATCACATCATTGTAGAGGGGACCGGACACTGAACCATAGACGCTCATCACATCATTATAGAGAGGACCTGACACTGAACCATAGCCGCTCATCACATCATTGTAGAGAGGACCAGACACTGAACCATAGACTCTCATCACATGATTGTAGATGGGACCTGACACTGAACCATAGACGCTCATCACATCATTGTAGAGAGGACCGGACACTGAACCATAGACGCTCATCACATCATTGTAGAGAGGACCGGACACTGAACCATAGACGCTCATCACAACATTGTAGAGAGGACCGGACACTGAACCATAGACGCTCATCACATCATTGTAGAGGGGACCTGACACTGAACCATAGACGCTCATCACATCATTGTAGAGAGGACCTGACACTGAACCATAGACGCTCCTCACATGATTGTAGAGGGGACCGGACACTGAACCATAGACGCTCATCACATGATTGTAGAGAGGACCTGACACTGAACCATAGACGCTCATCACATCATTGTAGAGGGGACCTGACACTGAACCATAGACGCTCATCATATCATTCTGTACTGGACACTGAACCATAGATGCTCATCACATCATTGTAGAGAAGACCTGACACTGAACCATAGACGCTCATCACATCATTGTAGAGAGGACCTGACACTGAACCATAGACGCTCATCACATCATTGTAGAGAGCACCTGACACTGAACCATAGACGCTCATCACATCATTGTAGAGAGGACCTGACACTGAACCATAGACGCTCATCACATCATTGTAGAGAGAACCGGACATTGAACCATAGACGCTCATCACATCATTGTAGAGGGGACCGGACACTGAACCATAGACGCTCGTCATATCATTCTGTACTGGACACTGAACCATAGACTCTCATCACATGATTGTAGAGAGGACCTGACACTGAACCATAGACGCTCATCACATGATTGTAGAGAGGACCTGACACTGAACCATAGACGCTCATCACATCATTGTAGAGGGGACCTGACACTGAACCATAGACGCTCATCACATCATTGTAGAGGGGACCTGACACTGAACCATAGACGCTCATCATATCATTCTGTACTGGACACTGAACCATAGACGCTCATCATATCATTCTGTACTGGACACTGAACCATAGACTCTCATCAGATGATTGTAGAGAGGACCAGACACTGAACCATTTACGCTCATCCCATCATTGTAGAGAGGTCCTGACACTGAACCATAGACGCTCATCACAACATTGTAGAGAGGACCTGACACTGAACCATAGACGCTCCTCACATCATTGTAGAGAGGACCTGACACTGAACCATAGACGCTCATCACATCATTGTAGAGGGGACCGGACACTGAACCATAGACGCTCTTCACATCATTGTAGAGAGGACCTGACACTGCACCATAGACGCTCATCACATCATTGTAGAGGGGACCTGACACTGAACCATAGACGCTCATCACATCATTGTAGAGAGGACCGGACACTGAACCATAGACGCTCATCACATGATTGTAGAGAGGACCTGACACTGAACCATAGACGCTCATCACATGATTGTAGAGGGGACCTGACACTGAACCATAGACGCTCATCACATCATTGTAGAGAGGACCTGACACTGAACCATAGACGCTCATCACATCATTGTAGAGGGGACCGGACACTGAACCATAGACGCTCATCACATGATTGTAGAGAGGACCTGATACTGAACCATAGACGCTCATCACATCATTGTAGAGAGCACCTGACACTGAACCATAGACGCTCATCACATCATTGTAGAGAGGACCGGACACTGAACCATAGACGCTCATCACATCATTGTAGAGAGGACCTGACACTGAACCATAGACGCTCCTCACATCATTGTAGAGAGGACCTGACACTGAACCATAGACGCTCATCACATCATTGTAGAGAGGACCTGACCCTGAACCATAGACGCTCATCACATCATTGTAGAGGGGACCTGACACTGAACCATAGATGCTCATCACATCATTGTAGAGGGGACCTGACACTGAACCATAGACTCTCATCACATGATTGTAGAGGGGACCTGACACTGAACCATAGACGCTCATCACATCATTGTAGAGAGGACCGGACACTGAATCATAGACGCTCATCACATGATTGTAGAGAGGACCGGACACTGAACCATAGACGCTCATCACATCATTGTAGAGAGGACCGGACACTGAACCATAGACGCTCATCACATCATTGTAGAGAAGACCTGACACTGAACCATAGACGCTCGTCACATCATTGTAGAGAGGACCTGACACTGTACCATAGACGCTCATCACATCATTGTAGAGGGGACCGGACACTGAACCATAGACGCTCATCACATGATTGTAGAGAGGACCTGACACTGAACCATAGACGCTCATCACATCATTGTAGAGGGGACCGGACACTGAACCATAGACGCTCATCACATCATTGTAGAGAGGACCTGATACTGAACCATAGACGCTCATCACATCATTGTAGAGGGGACCTGACACTGAACCATAGACGCTCATCACATCATTGTAGAGAGGACCGGACACTGAACCATAGACGCTCGTCACATCATTGTAGAGAGGACTTGACACTGAACCATAGACGCTCATCACATCATTGTAGAGAGGACCGGACACTGAACCATAGACGCTCATCACATGATTGTAGAGAGGACCTGACACTGAACCATAGACGCTCATCACATCATTGTAGAGGGGACCTGACACTGAACCATAGACGCTCATCATATCATTCTGTACTGGACACTGAACCATAGATGCTCATCACATCATTGTAGAGAAGACCTGACACTGAACCATAGACGCTCATCACATCATTGTAGAGAGGACCTGACACTGAACCATAGACGCTCATCACATCATTGTAGAGAGCACCTGACACTGAACCATAGACGCTCATCACATCATTGTAGAGAGGACCTGACACTGAACCATAGACGCTCATCACATCATTGTAGAGAGAACCGGACATTGAACCATAGACGCTCATCACATCATTGTAGAGGGGACCGGACACTGAACCATAGACGCTCGTCATATCATTCTGTACTGGACACTGAACCATAGACTCTCATCACATGATTGTAGAGAGGACCTGACACTGAACCATAGACGCTCATCACATGATTGTAGAGAGGACCTGACACTGAACCATAGACGCTCATCACATCATTGTAGAGGGGACCTGACACTGAACCATAGACGCTCATCACATCATTGTAGAGGGGACCTGACACTGAACCATAGACGCTCATCATATCATTCTGTACTGGACACTGAACCATAGACGCTCATCATATCATTCTGTACTGGACACTGAACCATAGACTCTCATCAGATGATTGTAGAGAGGACCAGACACTGAACCATTTACGCTCATCCCATCATTGTAGAGAGGTCCTGACACTGAACCATAGACGCTCATCACAACATTGTAGAGAGGACCTGACACTGAACCATAGACGCTCCTCACATCATTGTAGAGAGGACCTGACACTGAACCATAGACGCTCATCACATCATTGTAGAGGGGACCGGACACTGAACCATAGACGCTCTTCACATCATTGTAGAGAGGACCTGACACTGCACCATAGACGCTCATCACATCATTGTAGAGGGGACCTGACACTGAACCATAGACGCTCATCACATCATTGTAGAGAGGACCGGACACTGAACCATAGACGCTCATCACATGATTGTAGAGAGGACCTGACACTGAACCATAGACGCTCATCACATGATTGTAGAGGGGACCTGACACTGAACCATAGACGCTCATCACATCATTGTAGAGAGGACCTGACACTGAACCATAGACGCTCATCACATCATTGTAGAGGGGACCGGACACTGAACCATAGACGCTCATCACATGATTGTAGAGAGGACCTGATACTGAACCATAGACGCTCATCACATCATTGTAGAGAGCACCTGACACTGAACCATAGACGCTCATCACATCATTGTAGAGAGGACCGGACACTGAACCATAGACGCTCATCACATCATTGTAGAGAGGACCTGACACTGAACCATAGACGCTCCTCACATCATTGTAGAGAGGACCTGACACTGAACCATAGACGCTCATCACATCATTGTAGAGAGGACCTGACCCTGAACCATAGACGCTCATCACATCATTGTAGAGGGGACCTGACACTGAACCATAGATGCTCATCACATCATTGTAGAGGGGACCTGACACTGAACCATAGACTCTCATCACATGATTGTAGAGGGGACCTGACACTGAACCATAGACGCTCATCACATCATTGTAGAGAGGACCGGACACTGAATCATAGACGCTCATCACATGATTGTAGAGAGGACCGGACACTGAACCATAGACGCTCATCACATCATTGTAGAGAGGACCGGACACTGAACCATAGACGCTCATCACATCATTGTAGAGAAGACCTGACACTGAACCATAGACGCTCGTCACATCATTGTAGAGAGGACCTGACACTGTACCATAGACGCTCATCACATCATTGTAGAGGGGACCGGACACTGAACCATAGACGCTCATCACATGATTGTAGAGAGGACCTGACACTGAACCATAGACGCTCATCACATCATTGTAGAGGGGACCGGACACTGAACCATAGACGCTCATCACATCATTGTAGAGAGGACCTGATACTGAACCATAGACGCTCATCACATCATTGTAGAGGGGACCTGACACTGAACCATAGACGCTCATCACATCATTGTAGAGAGGACCGGACACTGAACCATAGACGCTCGTCACATCATTGTAGAGAGGACTTGACACTGAACCATAGACACTCATCACATTAATGTAGAGGGGACCGGACACTGAACCATAGACGCTCATCACATGATTGTAGAGAGGCCCTGACACTGAACCATAGACGCTCATCACATCATTGTAGAGAGGACCTGACACTGCACCATAGACGCTCATCACATCATTGTAGAGGGGACCTGACACTGAACCATAGACGCTCATCACATGATTGTAGAGAGGACCAGACACTGAACCATTTACGCTCATCCCATCATTGTAGAGAGGTCCTGACACTGAACCATAGACGCTCATCACAACATTGTAGAGAGGACCTGACACTGAACCATAGACGCTCCTCACATCATTGTAGAGAGGACCTGACACTGAACCATAGACGCTCATCACATCATTGTAGAGGGGACCGGACACTGAACCATAGACGCTCTTCACATCATTGTAGAGAGGACCTGACACTGCACCATAGACGCTCATCACATCATTGTAGAGGGGACCTGACACTGAACCATAGACGCTCATCACATCATTGTAGAGAGGACCGGACACTGAACCATAGACGCTCATCACATGATTGTAGAGAGGACCTGACACTGAACCATAGACGCTCATCACATGATTGTAGAGGGGACCTGACACTGAACCATAGACGCTCATCACATCATTGTAGAGAGGACCTGACACTGAACCATAGACGCTCATCACATCATTGTAGAGGGGACCGGACACTGAACCATAGACGCTCATCACATGATTGTAGAGAGGACCTGATACTGAACCATAGACGCTCATCACATCATTGTAGAGAGCACCTGACACTGAACCATAGACGCTCATCACATCATTGTAGAGAGGACCGGACACTGAACCATAGACGCTCATCACATCATTGTAGAGAGGACCTGACACTGAACCATAGACGCTCCTCACATCATTGTAGAGAGGACCTGACACTGAACCATAGACGCTCATCACATCATTGTAGAGAGGACCTGACCCTGAACCATAGACGCTCATCACATCATTGTAGAGGGGACCTGACACTGAACCATAGATGCTCATCACATCATTGTAGAGGGGACCTGACACTGAACCATAGACTCTCATCACATGATTGTAGAGGGGACCTGACACTGAACCATAGACGCTCATCACATCATTGTAGAGAGGACCGGACACTGAATCATAGACGCTCATCACATGATTGTAGAGAGGACCGGACACTGAACCATAGACGCTCATCACATCATTGTAGAGAGGACCGGACACTGAACCATAGACGCTCATCACATCATTGTAGAGAAGACCTGACACTGAACCATAGACGCTCGTCACATCATTGTAGAGAGGACCTGACACTGTACCATAGACGCTCATCACATCATTGTAGAGGGGACCGGACACTGAACCATAGACGCTCATCACATGATTGTAGAGAGGACCTGACACTGAACCATAGACGCTCATCACATCATTGTAGAGGGGACCGGACACTGAACCATAGACGCTCATCACATCATTGTAGAGAGGACCTGATACTGAACCATAGACGCTCATCACATCATTGTAGAGGGGACCTGACACTGAACCATAGACGCTCATCACATCATTGTAGAGAGGACCGGACACTGAACCATAGACGCTCGTCACATCATTGTAGAGAGGACTTGACACTGAACCATAGACACTCATCACATTAATGTAGAGGGGACCGGACACTGAACCATAGACGCTCATCACATGATTGTAGAGAGGCCCTGACACTGAACCATAGACGCTCATCACATCATTGTAGAGAGGACCTGACACTGCACCATAGACGCTCATCACATCATTGTAGAGGGGACCTGACACTGAACCATAGACGCTCATCACATGATTGTAGAGAGGACCTGACACTGAACCATAGACGCTCATCACATGATTGTAGAGGGGACCTGACACTGAACCATAGATGCTCATCACATCATTGTAGAGAGGACCTGACACTGAACCATAGACGCTCGTCACATCATTGTAGAGAAGACCTGACACTGAACCATAGACGCTCGTCACATCATTGTAGAGAGGACCGGACACTGAACCATAGACGCTCATCACAACATTGTAGAGAGGACCGGACACTGAACCATAGACGCTCATCACATCATTGTAGAGGGGACCTGACACTGAACCATAGACGCTCATCACATGATTGTAGAGGGGACCTGAAACTGAACCATAGACTCTCATCACATCATTGTAGAGAGGACCTGACACTGAACCATAGACGCTCCTCACATGATTGTAGAGGGGACCTGACACTGAACCATAGACGCTCATCACATCATTGTAGAGAGGACCTGACACTGAACCATAGACGCTCATCACATCATTGTAGAGGGGACCGGACACTGAACCATAGACGCTCATCACATGATTGTAGAGAGAACCTGACACTGAACCATAGACGCTCATCACATCATTGTAGAGGGGACCTGACACTGAACCATAGACGCTCATCATATCATTCTGTACTGGACACTGAACCATAGACGCTCATCACATCATTGTAGACAGGACCTGACACTGAACCATAGCCGCTCATCACATCATTGTAGAGAGGACCTGACACTGAACCATAGACGCTCATCACATCATTGTAGAGAGCACCTGACACTGAACCATAGACGCTCATCACATCATTGTAGAGAGGACCTGACACTGAACCATAGACGCTCATCACATCATTGTAGAGAGAACCGGACATTGAACCATAGACGCTCATCACATCATTGTAGAGGGGACCGGACACTGAACCATAGACGCTCATCACATCATTGTAGAGGGGACCGGACACTGAACCATAGACGCTCATCACATCATTGTAGAGAGGACCTGACACTGAACCATAGACGCTCATCACATCATTGTAGAGAGAACCGGACATTGAACCATAGACGCTCATCACATCATTGTAGAGAGGACCTGACACTGAACCATAGACGCTCATCACATGATTGTAGAGAGGACCGGACACTGAACCATAGACGCTCATCACATCATTGTAGAGAGGACCGGACACTGAACCATAGACGCTCATCACATCATTGTAGAGGGGACCTGACACTGAACCATAGACGCTCATCACATGATTGTAGAGGGGTCCTGACACTGAACCATAGACACTCATCACTTCATTGTAGAGAGGACCGGACACTGAACCATAGACACTCATCACATCATTATAGAGAGGACCTGACACTGAACCATAGACGCTCCTCACATGATTGTAGAGAGTACCTGACACTGAACCATAGACGCTCCTCACATGATTGTAGAGGGGACCTGACACTGAACCATAGACGCTCATCACATCATTGTAGAGAGGACCTGACACTGAACCATAGACGCTCATCACATCATTGTAGAGAGGACCTGACACTGAACCATAGACGCTCCTCACATGATTGTAGAGAGTACCTGACACTGAACCATAGACGCTCCTCACATGATTGTAGAGGGGACCTGACACTGAACCATAGACGCTCATCACATCATTGTAGAGGGGACCTGACACTGAACCATAGATGCTCATCACATCATTGTAGAGGGGACCAGACACTGAACCATAGACTCTCATCACATGATTGTAGAGGGGACCGGACACTGAACCATAGACGCTCATCACATCATTGTAGAGAGGACCTGATACTGAACCATAGACGCTCATCACATCATTGTAGAGGGGACCTGACACTGAACCATAGACGCTCATCACATCATTGTAGAGAGGACCGGACACTGAACCATAGACGCTCATCACATCATTGTAGAGAGTACCTGACACTGAACCATAGACACTCATCACATCATTGTAGAGAGGACCTGACACTGAACCATAGACGCTCATCACAACATTGTAGAGAGGACCGGACACTGAACCATAGACGCTCATCACATCATTGTAGAGGGGACCTGACACTGAACCATAGACGCTCATCACATGATTGTAGAGGGGACCTGAAACTGAACCATAGACTCTCATCACATCATTGTAGAGAGGACCTGACACTGAACCATAGACGCTCCTCACATGATTGTAGAGGGGACCGGACACTGAACCATAGACGCTCATCACATGATTGTAGAGAGGACCTGACACTGAACCATAGACGCTCCTCACATGATTGTAGAGAGTACCTGACACTGAACCATAGACGCTCCTCACATGATTGTAGAGGGGACCTGACACTGAACCATAGACGCTCATCACATCATTGTAGAGGGGACCTGACACTGAACCATAGATGCTCATCACATCATTGTAGAGGGGACCAGACACTGAACCATAGACTCTCATCACATGATTGTAGATGGGACCTGACACTGAACCATAGACGCTCATCACATCATTTTAGAGAGGACCTGATACTGAACCATAGACGCTCATCACATGATTGTAGAGGGGACCTGACACTGAACCATAGACGCTCATCACATCATTGTAGAGAGGACCGGACACTGAACCATAGACGCTCATCACATCATTGTAGAGAGTACCTGACACTGAACCATAGACACTCATCACATCATTGTAGAGAGGACCTGACACTGAACCATAGACGCTCATCACATCATTGTAGAGAGGACCGGACACTGAACCATAGACGCTCATCACAACATTGTAGAGAGGACCGGACACTGAACCATAGACGCTCATCACATCATTGTAGAGGGGACCTGACACTGAACCATAGACGCTCATCACATGATTGTAGAGGGGACCTGAAACTGAACCATAGACTCTCATCACATCATTGTAGAGAGGACCTGACACTGAACCATAGACGCTCCTCACATGATTGTAGAGGGGACCGGACACTGAACCATAGACGCTCATCACATGATTGTAGAGAGGACCTGACACTGAACCATAGACGCTCATCACATCATTGTAGAGGGGACCTGACACTGAACCATAGACGCTCATCATATCATTCTGTACTGGACACTGAACCATAGACGCTCATCACATCATTGTAGACAGGACCTGACACTGAACCATAGACGCTCATCACATCATTGTAGAGAGGACCTGACACTGAACCATAGACGCTCATCACATCATTGTAGAGAGCACCTGACACTGAACCATAGACGCTCATCACATCATTGTAGAGAGGACCTGACACTGAACCATAGACGCTCATCACATCATTGTAGAGAGGACCTGACACTGAACCATAGACGCTCATCACATCATTGTAGAGGGGACCGGACACTGAACCATAGACGCTCGTCATATCATTCTGTACTGGACACTGAACCATAGACTCTCATCACATGATTGTAGAGAGGACCTGACACTGAACCATAGACGCTCATCACATCATTGTAGAGAGGACCTGACACTGAACCATAGACGCTCATCACATCATTGTAGAGAGGACCGGACACTGAACCATAGACGCTCATCACATCATTGTAGAGGGGACCTGACACTGAACCATAGACGCTCGTCATATCATTCTGTACTGGACACTGAACCATAGACTCTCATCAGATGATTGTAGAGAGGACCAGACACTGAACCATTTACGCTCATCCCATCATTGTAGAGAGGTCCTGACACTGAACCATAGACGCTCATCACAACATTGTAGAGAGGACCTGACACTGAACCATAGACGCTCTTCACATCATTGTAGAGAGGACCTGACACTGCACCATAGACGCTCATCACATCATTGTAGAGGGGACCTGACACTGAACCATAGACGCTCATCACATCATTGTAGAGAGGACCGGACACTGAACCATAGACGCTCATCACATGATTGTAGAGAGGACCTGACACTGAACCATAGACGCTCATCACATGATTGTAGAGGGGACCTGACACTGAACCATAGACGCTCATCACATCATTGTAGAGAGGACCTGACACTGAACCATAGACGCTCATCACATCATTGTAGAGAGGACCGGACACTGAACCATAGACGCTCATCACATCATTGTAGAGAGGACCTGACACTGAACCATAGACGCTCCTCACATCATTGTAGAGGGGACCTGACACTGAACCATAGATGCTCATCACATCATTGTAGAGGGGACCTGACACTGAACCATAGACTCTCATCACATCATTGTAGAGAGGACCGGACACTGAACCATAGACGCTCATCACATCATTGTAGAGAGGACCTGACACTGAACCATAGACGCTCATCACATCATTGTAGAGGGGACCTGACACTGAACCATAGACGCTCATCACATCATTGTAGAGAGGACCGGACACTGAACCATATACTCTCATCACATCATTGTAGAGAGGACCTGACACTGAACCATAGACGCTCATCACATCATTGTAGAGAAGACCTGACACTGAACCATAGACGCTCGTCACATCATTATAGAGAGGACCTGACACTGAACCATAGACGCTCATCACATCATTATAGAGAGGACCTGACACTGAACCATAGACGCTCATCACATCATTGTAGAGAGGACCTGACACTGAACCATAGACGCTCATCACATCATTGTAGAGGGGACCGGACACTGAACCATAGACGCTCATCACATGATTGTAGAGAGGACCTGACACTGAACCATAGACGCTCATCACATCATTGTAGAGGGGACCGGACACTGAACCATAGACGCTCATCACATCATTGTAGAGAGGACCTGATACTGAACCATAGACGCTCATCACATCATTGTAGAGGGGACCTGACACTGAACCATAGACGCTCATCACATCATTGTAGAGAGGACCGGACACTGAACCATAGACGCTCATCACATCATTGTAGAGGGGACCTGACACTGAACCATAGACTCTCATCACATCATTGTAGAGAGGACCTGACACTGAACCATAGACGCTCATCACATCATTGTAGAGAAGACCTGACACTGAACCATAGACGCTCGTCACATCATTGTAGAGAGGACCGGACACTGAACCATAGACGCTCATCACAACATTGTAGAGAGGACCTGACACTGAACCATAGACGCTCATCACATGATTGTAGAGGGGACCTGAAACTGAACCATAGACTCTCATCACATCATTGTACAGAGGACCTGACACTGAACCATAGACGCTCATCACATCATTGTAGAGAGCACCTGACACTGAACCATAGACGCTCATCACATCATTGTAGAGAGGACCGGACACTGAACCATAGACGCTCATCACATCATTGTAGAGAGGACCTGACACTGAACCATAGACGCTCCTCACATCATTGTAGAGAGGACCTGACACTGAACCATAGACGCTCATCACATCATTGTAGAGAGGACCTGACCCTGAACCATAGACGCTCATCACATCATTGTAGAGGGGACCTGACACTGAACCATAGATGCTCATCACATCATTGTAGAGAGGACCAGACACTGAACCATAGACGCTCATCACATCATTGTAGAGGGGACCGGACACTGAACCATAGACGCTCATCACATCATTATAGAGAGGACCTGACACTGAACCATAGCCGCTCATCACATCATTGTAGAGAGGACCAGACACTGAACCATAGACTCTCATCACATGATTGTAGATGGGACCTGACACTGAACCATAGACGCTCATCACATCATTGTAGAGAGGACCGGACACTGAACCATAGACGCTCATCACATCATTGTAGAGAGGACCGGACACTGAACCATAGACGCTCATCACAACATTGTAGAGAGGACCGGACACTGAACCATAGACGCTCATCACATCATTGTAGAGGGGACCTGACACTGAACCATAGACGCTCATCACATCATTGTAGAGAGGACCTGACACTGAACCATAGACGCTCATCACATCATTGTAGAGAGGACCTGACACTGAACCATAGACGCTCATCACATCATTATAGAGAGGACCTGACACTGAACCATAGACGCTCATCACATCATTGTAGAGAGGACCGGACACTGAACCATAGACGCTCATCACATCATTGTAGAGAGGACCTGACACTGAACCATAGACGCTCCTCACATGATTGTAGAGGGGACCGGACACTGAACCATAGACGCTCATCACATGATTGTAGAGAGGACCTGACACTGAACCATAGACGCTCATCACATCATTGTAGAGGGGACCTGACACTGAACCATAGACGCTCATCATATCATTCTGTACTGGACACTGAACCATAGATGCTCATCACATCATTGTAGAGAAGACCTGACACTGAACCATAGACGCTCATCACATCATTGTAGAGAGGACCTGACACTGAACCATAGACGCTCATCACATCATTGTAGAGAGCACCTGACACTGAACCATAGACGCTCATCACATCATTGTAGAGAGGACCTGACACTGAACCATAGACGCTCATCACATCATTGTAGAGAGAACCGGACATTGAACCATAGACGCTCATCACATCATTGTAGAGGGGACCGGACACTGAACCATAGACGCTCGTCATATCATTCTGTACTGGACACTGAACCATAGACTCTCATCACATGATTGTAGAGAGGACCTGACACTGAACCATAGACGCTCATCACATGATTGTAGAGAGGACCTGACACTGAACCATAGACGCTCATCACATCATTGTAGAGGGGACCTGACACTGAACCATAGACGCTCATCACATCATTGTAGAGGGGACCTGACACTGAACCATAGACGCTCATCATATCATTCTGTACTGGACACTGAACCATAGACGCTCATCATATCATTCTGTACTGGACACTGAACCATAGACTCTCATCAGATGATTGTAGAAAAGACCAGACACTGAACCATTTACGCTCATCCCATCATTGTAGAGAGGTCCTGACACTGAACCATAGACGCTCATCACAACATTGTAGAGAGGACCTGACACTGAACCATAGACGCTCCTCACATCATTGTAGAGAGGACCTGACACTGAACCATAGACGCTCATCACATCATTGTAGAGGGGACCGGACACTGAACCATAGACGCTCTTCACATCATTGTAGAGAGGACCTGACACTGCACCATAGACGCTCATCACATCATTGTAGAGGGGACCTGACACTGAACCATAGACGCTCATCACATCATTGTAGAGAGGACCGGACACTGAACCATAGACGCTCATCACATGATTGTAGAGAGGACCTGACACTGAACCATAGACGCTCATCACATGATTGTAGAGGGGACCTGACACTGAACCATAGACGCTCATCACATCATTGTAGAGAGGACCTGACACTGAACCATAGACGCTCATCACATCATTGTAGAGGGGACCGGACACTGAACCATAGACGCTCATCACATGATTGTAGAGAGGACCTGATACTGAACCATAGACGCTCATCACATCATTGTAGAGAGCACCTGACACTGAACCATAGACGCTCATCACATCATTGTAGAGAGGACCGGACACTGAACCATAGACGCTCATCACATCATTGTAGAGAGGACCTGACACTGAACCATAGACGCTCCTCACATCATTGTAGAGAGGACCTGACACTGAACCATAGACGCTCATCACATCATTGTAGAGAGGACCTGACCCTGAACCATAGACGCTCATCACATCATTGTAGAGGGGACCTGACACTGAACCATAGATGCTCATCACATCATTGTAGAGGGGACCTGACACTGAACCATAGACTCTCATCACATGATTGTAGAGGGGACCTGACACTGAACCATAGACGCTCATCACATCATTGTAGAGAGGACCGGACACTGAATCATAGACGCTCATCACATGATTGTAGAGAGGACCGGACACTGAACCATAGACGCTCATCACATCATTGTAGAGAGGACCGGACACTGAACCATAGACGCTCATCACATCATTGTAGAGAAGACCTGACACTGAACCATAGACGCTCGTCACATCATTGTAGAGAGGACCTGACACTGTACCATAGACGCTCATCACATCATTGTAGAGGGGACCGGACACTGAACCATAGACGCTCATCACATCATTGTAGAGGGGACCGGACACTGAACCATAGACGCTCATCACATCATTGTAGAGAGGACCTGATACTGAACCATAGACGCTCATCACATCATTGTAGAGGGGACCTGACACTGAACCATAGACGCTCATCACATCATTGTAGAGAGGACCGGACACTGAACCATAGACGCTCGTCACATCATTGTAGAGAGGACTTGACACTGAACCATAGACACTCATCACATTAATGTAGAGGGGACCGGACACTGAACCATAGACGCTCATCACATGATTGTAGAGAGGCCCTGACACTGAACCATAGACGCTCATCACATCATTGTAGAGAGGACCTGACACTGCACCATAGACGCTCATCACATCATTGTAGAGGGGACCTGACACTGAACCATAGACGCTCATCACATGATTGTAGAGAGGACCTGACACTGAACCATAGACGCTCATCACATGATTGTAGAGGGGACCTGACACTGAACCATAGATGCTCATCACATCATTGTAGAGAGGACCTGACACTGAACCATAGACGCTCGTCACATCATTGTAGAGAAGACCTGACACTGAACCATAGACGCTCGTCACATCATTGTAGAGAGGACCGGACACTGAACCATAGACGCTCATCACAACATTGTAGAGAGGACCGGACACTGAACCATAGACGCTCATCACATCATTGTAGAGGGGACCTGACACTGAACCATAGACGCTCATCACATGATTGTAGAGGGGACCTGAAACTGAACCATAGACTCTCATCACATCATTGTAGAGAGGACCTGACACTGAACCATAGACGCTCCTCACATGATTGTAGAGGGGACCTGACACTGAACCATAGACGCTCATCACATCATTGTAGAGAGGACCTGACACTGAACCATAGACGCTCATCACATCATTGTAGAGGGGACCGGACACTGAACCATAGACGCTCATCACATGATTGTAGAGAGAACCTGACACTGAACCATAGACGCTCATCACATCATTGTAGAGGGGACCTGACACTGAACCATAGACGCTCATCATATCATTCTGTACTGGACACTGAACCATAGACGCTCATCACATCATTGTAGACAGGACCTGACACTGAACCATAGCCGCTCATCACATCATTGTAGAGAGGACCTGACACTGAACCATAGACGCTCATCACATCATTGTAGAGAGCACCTGACACTGAACCATAGACGCTCATCACATCATTGTAGAGAGGACCTGACACTGAACCATAGACGCTCATCACATCATTGTAGAGAGAACCGGACATTGAACCATAGACGCTCATCACATCATTGTAGAGGGGACCGGACACTGAACCATAGACGCTCATCACATCATTGTAGAGGGGACCGGACACTGAACCATAGACGCTCATCACATCATTGTAGAGAGGACCTGACACTGAACCATAGACGCTCATCACATCATTGTAGAGAGAACCGGACATTGAACCATAGACGCTCATCACATCATTGTAGAGAGGACCTGACACTGAACCATAGACGCTCATCACATGATTGTAGAGAGGACCGGACACTGAACCATAGACGCTCATCACATCATTGTAGAGAGAACCGGACATTGAACCATAGACGCTCATCACATCATTGTAGAGAGGACCTGACACTGAACCATAGACGCTCATCACATCATTGTAGAGAGGACCGGACACTGAACCATAGACGCTCATCACATCATTGTAGAGGGGACCGGACACTGAACCATAGACGCTCATCACATGATTGTAGAGAGGACCTGACACTGAACCATAGACGCTCATCACATCATTGTAGAGGGGACCGGACACTGAACCATAGACGCTCATCACATCATTGTAGAGAGGACCTGATACTGAACCATAGACGCTCGTCACATCATTGTAGAGAGGACCGGACACTGAACCATAGACGCTCGTCACATCATTGTAGAGAGGACCTGACACTGAACCATAGACGCTCGTCACATCATTGTAGAGAGGACCTGACACTGAACCATAGACGCTCATCACATTATTGTAGAGGGGACCGGACACTGAACCATAGACGCTCATCACATGATTGTAGAGAGGACCTGACACTGAACCATAGACGCTCATCACATCATTGTAGAGAGGACCTGACACTGCACCATAGACGCTCATCACATCATTGTAGAGGGGACCTGACACTGAACCATAGACGCTCATCACATGATTGTAGAGAGGACCTGACACTGAACCATAGACTCTCATCACATCATTGTAGAGAGGACCTGACACTGAACCATAGACGCTCCTCACATGATTGTAGAGGGGACCTGACACTGAACCATAGACGCTCATCACATCATTGTAGAGAGGACCTGACACTGAACCATAGACGCTCATCACATCATTGTAGAGGGGACCGGACACTGAACCATAGACGCTCATCACATGATTGTAGAGAGAACCTGACACTGAACCATAGACGCTCATCACATCATTGTAGAGGGGACCTGACACTGAACCATAGACGCTCATCACATCATTGTAGAGAGGACCTGACACTGAACCATAGCCGCTCATCACATCATTGTAGAGAGGACCTGACACTGAACCATAGACGCTCATCACATCATTGTAGAGAGCACCTGACACTGAACCATAGACGCTCATCACATCATTGTAGAGAGGACCTGACACTGAACCATAGACGCTCATCACATCATTGTAGAGAGAACCGGACATTGAACCATAGACGCTCATCACATCATTGTAGAGAGCACCTGACACTGAACCATAGACGCTCATCACATCATTGTAGAGAGCACCTGACACTGAACCATAGACGCTCATCACATCATTGTAGAGGGGACCTGACACTGAACCATAGACGCTCATCACATGATTGTAGAGGGGTCCTGACACTGAACCATAGACACTCATCACTTCATTGTAGAGAGGACCGGACACTGAACCATAGACGCTCATCACATCATTGTAGAGAGGACCGGACACTGAACCATAGACGCTCCTCACATGATTGTAGAGAGTACCTGACACTGAACCATAGACGCTCCTCACATGATTGTAGAGGGGACCTGACACTGAACCATAGACGCTCATCACATCATTGTAGAGGGGACCTGACACTGAACCATAGATGCTCATCACATCATTGTAGAGGGGACCAGACACTGAACCATAGACTCTCATCACATGATTGTAGATGGGACCTGACACTGAACCATAGACGCTCATCACATCATTGTAGAGAGTACCTGACACTGAACCATAGACGCTCATCACATCATTGTAGAGAGGACCGGACACTGAACCATAGACGCTCATCACATCATTGTAGAGAGGACCTGACACTGAACCATAGACGCTCATCACATGATTGTAGAGAGGACCGGACACTGAACCATAGACGCTCATCACATCATTGTAGAGGGGACCGGACACTGAACCATAGACGCTCATCACATGATTGTAGAGAGGACCTGACACTGAACCATAGACGCTCATCACATCATTGTAGAGGGGACCGGACACTGAACCATAGACGCTCATCACATCATTTTAGAGAGGACCTGATACTGAACCATAGACGCTCATCACATGATTGTAGAGGGGACCTGACACTGAACCATAGACGCTCATCACATCATTGTAGAGAGGACCGGACACTGAACCATAGACGCTCATCACATCATTGTAGAGAGTACCTGACACTGAACCATAGACACTCATCACATCATTGTAGAGAGGACCTGACACTGAACCATAGACGCTCATCACATCATTGTAGAGAGGACCGGACACTGAACCATAGACGCTCATCACAACATTGTAGAGAGGACCGGACACTGAACCATAGACGCTCATCACATCATTGTAGAGGGGACCTGACACTGAACCATAGACGCTCATCACATGATTGTAGAGGGGACCTGAAACTGAACCATAGACTCTCATCACATCATTGTAGAGAGGACCTGACACTGAACCATAGACGCTCCTCACATGATTGTAGAGGGGACCGGACACTGAACCATAGACGCTCATCACATGATTGTAGAGAGGACCTGACACTGAACCATAGACGCTCATCACATCATTGTAGAGGGGACCTGACACTGAACCATAGACGCTCATCATATCATTCTGTACTGGACACTGAACCATAGACGCTCATCACATCATTGTAGACAGGACCTGACACTGAACCATAGACGCTCATCACATCATTGTAGAGAGGACCTGACACTGAACCATAGACGCTCATCACATCATTGTAGAGAGCACCTGACACTGAACCATAGACGCTCATCACATCATTGTAGAGAGGACCTGACACTGAACCATAGACGCTCATCACATCATTGTAGAGAGGACCTGACACTGAACCATAGACGCTCATCACATCATTGTAGAGGGGACCGGACACTGAACCATAGACGCTCGTCATATCATTCTGTACTGGACACTTAACCATAGACTCTCATCACATGATTGTAGAGAGGACCTGACACTGAACCATAGACGCTCATCACATCATTGTAGAGAGGACCTGACACTGAACCATAGACGCTCATCACATCATTGTAGAGAGGACCGGACACTGAACCATAGACGCTCATCACATCATTGTAGAGGGGACCTGACACTGAACCATAGACGCTCGTCATATCATTCTGTACTGGACACTGAACCATAGACTCTCATCAGATGATTGTAGAGAGGACCAGACACTGAACCATTTACGCTCATCCCATCATTGTAGAGAGGTCCTGACACTGAACCATAGACGCTCATCACAACATTGTAGAGAGGACCTGACACTGAACCATAGACGCTCTTCACATCATTGTAGAGAGGACCTGACACTGCACCATAGACGCTCATCACATCATTGTAGAGGGGACCTGACACTGAACCATAGACGCTCATCACATCATTGTAGAGAGGACCGGACACTGAACCATAGACGCTCATCACATGATTGTAGAGAGGACCTGACACTGAACCATAGACGCTCATCACATGATTGTAGAGGGGACCTGACACTGAACCATAGACGCTCATCACATCATTGTAGAGAGGACCTGACACTGAACCATAGACGCTCATCACATCATTGTAGAGGGGACCGGACACTGAACCATAGACGCTCATCACATGATTGTAGAGAGGACCTGAT
Source organism: Rhinoderma darwinii (assembly GCF_050947455.1). Classification (NCBI taxonomy): domain Eukaryota; kingdom Metazoa; phylum Chordata; class Amphibia; order Anura; family Rhinodermatidae; genus Rhinoderma; species Rhinoderma darwinii. The sequence goes on from NW_027464493.1 coordinate 45,326, forward strand.
ACTGAACCATAGACGCTCATCACATCATTGTAGAGAGCACCTGACACTGAACCATAGACGCTCATCACATCATTGTAGAGAGGACCGGAGACTGAACCATAGACGCTCCTCACATCATTGTAGAGAGGACCTGACACTGAACCATAGACGCTTATCACATCATTGTAGAGAGGACCTGACCCTGAACCATAGACGCTCATCACATCATTGTAGAGGGGACCTGACACTGAACCATAGATGCTCATCACATCATTGTAGAGGGGACCTGACACTGAACCATAGACGCTCATCACATCATTGTAGAGAGGACCGGACACTGAATCATAGACGCTCATCACATCATTGTAGAGAGGACCTGACACTGAACCATAGACGCTCATCACATCATTGTAGAGAGGACCGGACACTGAACCATAGACGCTCATCACATCATTGTAGAGAGGACCGGACACTGAACCATAGACGCTCATCACATCATTGTAAAGAGGACCTGACACTGAACCATAGACGCTCCTCACATCATTGTAGAGAGGACCTGACACTGAACCATAGACGCTCATCACATCATTGTAGAGGGGACCTGACACTGAACCATAGACTCTCATCACATGATTGTAGAGGGGACCTGACACTGAACCATAGACGCTCTTCACATCATTGTAGAGAGGACCTGACACTGTACCATAGACGCTCATCACATCATTGTAGAGGGGACCGGACACTGAACCATAGACGCTCATCACATGATTGTAGAGAGGACCTGACACTGAACCATAGACGCTCATCACATCATTGTAGAGGGGACCGGACACTGAACCATAGACGCTCATCACATCATTGTAGAGAGGACCTGATACTGAACCATAGACGCTCATCACATCATTGTAGAGGGGACCTGACACTGAACCATAGACGCTCATCACATCATTGTAGAGAGGACCGGACACTGAACCATAGACGCTCATCACATCATTGTAGAGAGGACCGGACACTGAACCATAGACGCTCATCACATCATTGTAAAGAGGACCTGACACTGAACCATAGACGCTCATCACATCATTGTAGAGGGGACCTGACACTGAACCATAGACGCTCATCACATCATTGTAGAGAGGACCTGACACTGTACCATAGACGCTCATCACATCATTGTAGAGGGGACCGGACACTGAACCATAGACGCTCATCACATGATTGTAGAGAGGACCTGACACTGAACCATAGACGCTCATCACATCATTGTAGAGGGGACCGGACACTGAACCATAGACGCTCATCACATCATTGTAGAGAGGACCGGACACTGAACCATAGACTCTCATCACATCATTGTAGAGAGGACCTGACACTGAACCATAGACGCTCGTCACATCATTGTAGAGAAGACCTGACACTGAACCATAGACGCTCGTCACATCATTGTAGAGAGGACCTGACACTGTACCATAGACGCTCATCACATCATTGTAGAGGGGACCGGACACTGAACCATAGACGCTCATCACATGATTGTAGAGAGGACCTGACACTGAACCATAGACGCTCATCACATCATTGTAGAGGGGACCTGACACTGAACCATAGACGCTCATCACATCATTGTAGAGAGGACCGGACACTGAACCATAGACGCTCGTCACATCATTGTAGAGAGGACCTGACACTGAACCATAGACACTCATCACATGATTGTAGAGAGGACCTGACACTGAACCATAGACGCTCATCACATCATTGTAGAGAGGACCTGACACTGCACCATAGACGCTCATCACATCATTGTAGAGGGGACCTGACACTGAACCATAGACGCTCATCACATGATTGTAGAGAGGACCTGACACTGAACCATAGACGCTCATCACATGATTGTAGAGGGGACCTGACACTGAACCATAGATGCTCATCACATCATTGTAGAGAGGACCTGACACTGAACCATAGACGCTCGTCACATCATTGTAGAGAAGACCTGACACTGAACCATAGACGCTCGTCACATCATTGTAGAGAGGACCGGACACTGAACCATAGACGCTCATCACAACATTGTAGAGAGGACCGGACACTGAACCATAGACGCTCATCACATCATTGTAGAGGGGACCTGACACTGAACCATAGATGCTCATCACATGATTGTAGAGGGGACCTGAAACTGAACCATAGACTCTCATCACATCATTGTAGAGAGGACCTGACACTGAACCATAGACGCTCCTCACATGATTGTAGAGGGGACCTGACACTGAACCATAGACGCTCATCACATGATTGTAGAGAGAACCTGACACTGAACCATAGACTCTCATCACATCATTGTAGAGGGGACCTGACACTGAACCATAGACGCTCATCATATCATTCTGTACTGGACACTGAACCATAGACGCTCATCACATCATTGTAGACAGGACCTGACACTGAACCATAGCCGCTCATCACATCATTGTAGAGAGGACCTGACACTGAACCATAGACGCTCATCACATCATTGTAGAGAGCACCTGACACTGAACCATAGACGCTCATCACATCATTGTAGAGAGGACCTGACACTGAACCATAGACGCTCATCACATCATTGTAGAGAGAACCGGACATTGAACCATAGACGCTCATCACATCATTGTAGAGGGGACCGGACACTGAACCATAGACGCTCGTCATATCATTCTGTACTGGACACTGAACCATAGACTCTCATCACATGATTGTAGAGAGGACCTGACACTGAACCATAGACGCTCATCACATCATTGTAGAGGGGACCTGACACTGAACCATAGACGCTCATCATATCATTCTGTACTGGACACTGAACCATAGACGCTCATCACATCATTGTAGACGGGACCTGACACTGAACCATAGACGCTCATCACATCATTGTAGAGAGGACCTGACACTGAACCATAGACGCTCATCACATCATTGTAGAGAGGACCGGACACTGAAACATAGACGCTCATCAGATGATTGTAGAGAGGACCGGACACTGAACCATAGACGCTCATCACATCATTGTAGAGGGGACCGGACACTGAACCATAGACGCTCATCACATCATTGTAGAGGGGACCGGACACTGAACCATAGACGCTCATCACATCATTGTAGAGAGGACCTGACACTGAACCATAGACACTCGTCATATCATTCTGTACTGGACACTGAACCATAGACTCTCATCACATGATTGTAGAGAGGACCAGACACTGAACCATGGACGCTCATCACATCATTGTAGAGAGGTCCTGACACTGAACCATAGACGCTCCTCACATCATTGTAGAGAGGACCTGACACTGAACCATAGACGCTCCTCACATCATTGTAGAGAGGACCTGACACTGAACCATAGACGCTCTTCACATCATTGTAGAGAGGACCTGACACTGCACCATAGACGCTCATCACATCATTGTAGAGGGGACCTGACACTGAACCATAGACGCTCATCACATGATTGTAGAGAGGACCTGACACTGAACCATAGACGCTCATCACATGATTGTAGAGAGGACCAGACACTGAACCATAGACGCTCATCACATCATTGTAGAGAGGACCGGACACTGAACCATAGACGCTCATCACATCATTGTAGAGAGGACCGGACACTGAACCATAGACGCTCATCACATCATTATAGAGAAGACCTGACACTGAACTATAGACGCTCATCACATCATTGTAGAGAAGACCTGACACTGAACCATAGACGCTCATCACATCATTGTAGAGATGACCTGACACTGAACCATAGACGCTCATCACGTCATTGTAGAGAAGACCTGACACTGAACCATAGACGCTCATCACATCATTGTAAAGAGGACCGGACACTGAACCATAGACGCTCATCACATCATTGTAGAGAGGACCGGACACTGAACCATAGACGCTCATCACATCATTGTAGAGGGGACCTGACACTGAACCATAGACGCTCATCACATGATTGTAGAGGGGTCCTGACACTGAACCATAGACACTCATCACATCATTATAGAGAGGACCTGACACTGAACCATAGACGCTCCTCACATGATTGTAGAGAGTACCTGACACTGAACCATAGACGCTCCTCACATGATTGTAGAGGGGACCTGACACTGAACCATAGACGCTCATCACATCATTGTAGAGAGGACCTGACACTGAACCATAGACGCTCATCACATCATTGTAGAGAGGACCTGACACTGAACCATAGACGCTCCTCACATGATTGTAGAGAGTACCTGACACTGAACCATAGACGCTCCTCACATGATTGTAGAGGGGACCTGACACTGAACCATAGACACTCATCACATCATTGTAGAGAGGACCTCACACTGAACCATAGACGCTCCTCACATGATTGTAGAGAGTACCTGACACTGAACCATAGACGCTCCTCACATGATTGTAGAGGGGACCTGACACTGAACCATAGACGCTCATCACATCATTGTAGAGAGGACCTGACACTGAACCATAGACGCTCATCACATCATTGTAGAGGGGACCGGACACTGAACCATAGACGCTCATCACATGATTGTAGAGAGGACCTGATACTGAACCATAGACGCTCATCACATCATTGTAGAGGGGACCGGACACTGAACCATAGACGCTCATCACATCATTGTAGAGAGTACCTGACACTGAACCATAGACGCTCCTCACATCATTGTAGAGAGGACCTGAGACTGAACCATAGACGCTCATCATATCATTGTAGAGGGGACCGGACACTGAACCATAGATGCTCATCACATGATTGTAGAGAGGACCTGACACTGAACCATAGACGCTCATCACATCATTGTAGAGAAGACCTGACACTGAACCATAGACTCTCATCACATCATTGTAGAGAGGACCGGACACTGAACCATAGACGCTCATCACATCATTGTAGAGAGGACCGGACACTGAACCATAGACGCTCATCACATCATTGTAGAGGGGACCTGACACCGAACCATAGACGCTCATCACATGATTGTAGAGGGGACCTGACACTGAACCATAGACTCTCATCACATCATTGTAGAGAGGACCGGACACTGAACCATAGACACTCATCACATCATTGTAGAGGGGACCTGACCCTGAACCATAGACGCTCATCACATCATTGTAGAGGGGACCTGACACTGAACCATAGACGCTCATCACATGATTGTAGAGAGGACCTGACACTGAACCATAGACGCTCATCACATCATTGTAGAGAGGACCGGACACTGAACCATAGACGCTCATCACATGATTGTAGAGAGGACCTGACACTGAACTATAGACGCTCATCAGATCATTGTAGAGGGGACCTGACACTGAACCATAGACGCTCATCACATCATTGTAGAGAGGACCTGACACTGAACCATAGACGCTCATCAAATCATTGTAGAGGGCACCTGACACTGAACCATAGACGCTCGTCATATCATTCTGTACTGGACACTGAACCATAGACTCTCATCACATGATTGTAGAGAGGACCTGACACTGAACCATAGACGCTCGTCACATCATTGTAGAGGGGACCGGACACTGAACCATAGACGCTCCTCACATCATTGTAGAGAGGACCTGACACTGAACCATAGACGCTCATCACATCATTGTAGAGAGGACCTGACCCTGAACCATAGACGCTCATCACATCATTGTAGAGAGGACCTGACCCTGAACCATAGACGCTCATCACATCATTGTAGAGGGGACCTGACCCTGAACCATAGACGCTCATCACATCATTGTAGAGAGGACCGGACACTGAACCATCGACGCTCATCACATCATTGTAGAGAGGACCGGACACTGAACCATAGACTCTCATCACATCATTGTAGAGAGGACCTGACACTGAACCATAGATGCTCATCACATCATTGTAGAGAAGACCTGACACTGAACCATAGACGCTCGTCACATCATTGTAGAGAGGACCGGACACTGAACCATAGACGCTCATCACATCATTGTAGACAGGACCTGACACTGAACCATAGACGCTCATCACATCATTGTAGAGAGGACCTGACACTGAACCATAGACGCTCATCACATCATTGTAGAGAGCACCTGACACTGAACCATAGACGCTCATCACATCATTGTAGAGAGGACCTGACACTGAACCATAGACGCTCATCACATCATTGTAGAGAGGACCGGACACTGAACCATAGACGCTCATCACATCATTGTAGAGGGGACCTGACACTGAACCATAGACACTCATCACATGATTGTAGAGAGGACCTGACACTGAACCATAGACGCTCGTCATATCATTCTGTACTGGACACTGAACCATAGACTCTCATCACATGATTGTAGAGAGGACCTGACACTGAACCATAGACGCTCATCACATCATTGTAGAGAGGACCAGACACTGAACCATAGACGCTCATCACATGATTGTAGAGAGGACCTGACACTGAACCATAGACGCTCATCACATGATTGTAGAGAGGACCTGACACTGAACCATAGACGCTCATCACATCATTGTAGAGAGGACCAGACACTGAACCATAGACACTCATCACATGATTGTAGAGAGGACCTGACACTGAACCATAGACGCTCATCACATCATTGTAGAGAGGACCAGACACTGAACCATAGACACTCATCACATCATTGTAGAGGGGACCTGACACTGAACCATAGACGCTCATCACATGATTGTAGAGAGGACCTGACACTGAACCATAGACGCTCATCACATCATTGTAGAGGGGACCTGACACTGAACCATAGACGCTCATCATATCATTCTGTACTGGACACTGAACCATAGACGCTCATCACATCATTGTAGAGAGGACCTGACACTGAACCATAGACGCTCATCACATCATTGTAGAGAGGACCGGACACTGAACCATAGACGCTCATCACATCATTGTAGAGAGGACCTGACACTGAACCATAGACGCTCTTCACATCATTGTAGAGAGGACCTGACATTGCACCATAGACGCTCATCACATCATTGTAGAGGGGACCTGACACTGAACCATAGACGCTCATCACATGATTGTAGAGAGGACCTGACACTGAACCATAGACGCTCATCACATCATTGTAGAGGGGACCTGACACTGAACCATAGACGCTCATCATATCATTCTGTACTGGACACTGAACCATAGACGCTCATCACATCATTGTAGACAGGACCTGACACTGAACCATAGACGCTCATCACATCATTATAGAGAGGACCGGACACTGAACCATAGACGCTCATCACATCATTGTAGAGAGGACCTGACACTGAACCATAGACACTCATCATATCATTGTAGAGAGGACCTGACACTGAACCATAGACGCTCATCACATCATTGTAGAGGGGACCTGACACTGAACCATAGACTTTCATCACATCATTGTAGAGAAGACCTGACACTGAACCATAGACGCTCATCACATCATTGTAGAGGGGACCGGACACTGAACCATAGACGCTCATCACATCATTGTAGAGGGGACCGGACACTGAACCATAGACGCTCATCACATCATTATAGAGAGGACCTGACACTGAACCATAGACGCTCATCACATCATTGTAGAGAGGACCGGACACTGAACCATAGACACTCATCACATCATTGTAGAGAGGACCAGACACTGAACCATAGACTCTCATCACATCATTGTAGAGGGGACCTGACCCTGAACCATAGACGCTCATCACATCATTGTAGAGGGGACCTGACACTGAACCATAGATGCTCATCACATGATTGTAGAGAGGACCTGACACTGAACCATAGACGCTCATCACATCATTGTAGAGAGGACCGGACACTGAACCATAGACGCTCATCACATGATTGTAGAGAGGACCTGACACTGAACCATAGACGCTCATCACATCATTGTAGAGAGGACCTGACACTGAACCATAGACGCTCATCACATCATTGTAGAGAGGACCGGACACTGAACCATAGACGCTCATCAAATCATTGTAGAGGGGACCTGACACTGAACCATAGACGCTCGTCATATCATTCTGTACTGGACACTGAACCATAGACTCTCATCACATGATTGTAGAGAGGACCGGACACTGAACCATAGACGCTCGTCATATCATTCTGTACTGGACACTGAACCATAGACGCTCATCACATGATTGTAGAGAGGACTTGACACTGAACCATAGACGCTCATCACATCATTGTAGAGGGGACCTGACACTGAACCATAGACGCTCATCATATCATTCTGTACTGGACACTGAACCATAGACGCTCATCACATCATTGTAGACAGGACCTGACACTGAACCATAGACGCTCATCACATCATTGTAGAGAGGACCTGACACTGAACCATAGACGCTCATCACATCATTGTAGAGAGCACCTGACACTGAACCATAGACGCTCATCAAATCATTGTAGAGAGGACCTGACACTGAACCATAGACTCTCATCACATCATTGTAGAGAGGACCTGACACTGAACCATAGACGCTCATCACATCATTATAGAGAGGACCGGACACTGAACCATAGACGCTCATCACATCATTGTAGAGAGGACCTGACACTGAACCATAGACACTCATCATATCATTGTAGAGAGGACCTGACACTGAACCATAGACGCTCATCACATCATTGTAGAGGGGACCTGACACTGAACCATAGACTTTCATCACATCATTGTAGAGAAGACCTGACACTGAACCATAGACGCTCATCACATCATTGTAGAGGGGACCGGACACTGAACCATAGACGCTCATCACATCATTGTAGAGGGGACCGGACACTGAACCATAGACGCTCATCACATCATTATAGAGAGGACCTGACACTGAACCATAGACGCTCATCACATCATTGTAGAGAGGACCGGACACTGAACCATAGACACTCATCACATCATTGTAGAGAGGACCAGACACTGAACCATAGACGCTCATCACATCATTGTAGAGGGGACCTGACACTGAACCATAGACGCTCATCACATCATTGTAGAGGGGACCTGACACTGAACCATAGATGCTCATCACATGATTGTAGAGAGGACCTGACACTGAACCATAGACGCTCATCACATCATTGTAGAGAGGACCGGACACTGAACCATAGACGCTCATCACATGATTGTAGAGAGGACCTGACACTGAACCATAGACGCTCATCACATCATTGTAGAGAGGACCTGACACTGAACCATAGACGCTCATCACATCATTGTAGAGAGGACCGGACACTGAACCATAGACGCTCATCAAATCATTGTAGAGGGGACCTGACACTGAACCATAGACGCTCGTCATATCATTCTGTACTGGACACTGAACCATAGACTCTCATCACATGATTGTAGAGGGGACCGGACACTGAACCATGGACGCTCATCACATGATTGTAGACAGGACCTGACACTGAACCATAGACGCTCATCACATGATTGTAGAGGGGACCTGACACTGAACCATAGACGCTCATCATATCATTCTGTACTGGACACTGAACCATAGACGCTCATCACATCATTGTAGACGGGACCTGACACTGAACCATAGACGCTCATCACATCATTGTAGAGAGGACCTGACCCTGAACCATAGACACTCATCACATCATTGTAAAGGGGACCTGACACTGAACCATAGACGCTCATCACATCATTGTAGAGAGGACCTGACCCTGAACCATAGACGCTCATCACATGATTGTAGAGGGGACCTGACACTGAACCATAGACGCTCATCACATGATTGTAGAGAGGACCTGACACTGAACCATAGACACTCATCACATCATTGTAGAGGGGACCGGACACTGAACCATAGACGCTCATCACATCATTGTAGAGAGTACCTGACACTGAACCATAGACTCTCATCACATCATTGTAGAGAGGACCTGACACTGAACCATAGACGCTCATCACATCATTGTAGAGAAGACCTGACACTGAACCATAGACGCTCATCACATCATTGTAGAGAGGACCTGACCCTGAACCATAGACGCTCATCACATCATTGTAGAGGGGACCGGACACTGAACCATAGACGCTCATCACATCATTGTAGAGGGGACCTGACACTGAACCATAGACGCTCATCACATCATTGTAGAGGGGACCTGACACTGAACCATAGACGCTCATCACATCATTGTAGAGAAGACCTGACACTGAACCATAGACGCTCATCACATCATTGTAGAGAGGACCTGACACTGAACCATAGACGCTCATCACATCATTGTAGAGGGGACCGGACACTGAACCATAGACGCTCATCACATCATTATAGAGAGGACCTGACACTGAACCATAGACGCTCATCACATCATTGTAGAGGGGACCGGACACTGAACCATAGACGCTCATCACATCATTATAGAGAGGACCTGACACTGAACCATAGACGCTCATCACATCATTGTAGAGGGGACCTGACCCTGAACCATAGACGCTCATCACATCATTGTAGAGGGGACCTGACACTGAACCATAGACGCTCATCACATGATTGTAAAGAGGACCGGACACTGAACCATAGACGCTCATCACATCATTGTAGAGAAGACCTGACACTGAACCATAGACGCTCATCACATCATTGTAGAGAGGACCGGACACTGAACCATAGACGCTCATCACATCATTGTAGAGAGGACCGGACACTGAACCATAGACGCTCATCACATCATTGTAGAGAGGACCGGACAGTGCACCATAGACTCTCATCACATCATTGTAGAGGGGACCTGACACTGAACCATAGACGCTCATCACATCATTGTAGAGGGGACCGGACACTGAACCATAGACGCTCATCACATCATTGTAGAGGGGACCTGACACTGAACCATAGACGCTCATCATATGATTGTAGAGAGGACCTGACACTGAACCATAGACGCTCATCACATCATTGTAGAGAGGACCGGACACTGAACCATAGACGCTCATCACATCATTGTAGAGGGGACCTGACACTGAACCATAGACGCTCATCATATGATTGTAGAGAGGACCTGACACTGAACCATAGATGCTCATCACATCATTGTAGAGAGGACCGGACACTGAACCATAGACGCTCATCACATGATTGTAGAGAAGACCTTACACTGAACCATAGACGCTCATCACATCATTGTAGAGAGGACCGGACACTGAACCATAGACGCTCATCACATCATTGTAGAGAGGACCGGACACTGAACCATAGACGCTCATCACATCATTGTAGAGAGGACCGGACACTGAACCATAGACGCTCATCACATCATTGTAGAGGGGACCTGACACTGAACCATAGACGCTCATCACATGATTGTAGAGAGGACCGGACACTGAACCATAGACGCTCATCACATGATTGTAGAGAGGACCGGACACTGAACCATAGACGCTCATCACATCATTGTAGAGAGGACTGGACACTGAACCATAGACGCTCATCACATCATTGTAGACGGGACCTGACACTGAACTATAGACGCTCATCACATCATTGTAGAGAGCACCTGACACTGAACCATAGACGCTCATCACATCATTGTAGAGGGGACCGGACACTGAACCATAGACACTCATCACATCATTGTAGAGAGGACCTGACACTGAACTATAGACGCTCATCACATCATTGTAGAGGGGACCTGACACTGAACCATAGACGCTCATCACATGATTGTAAAGAGGACCGGACACTGAACCATAGACGCTCATCACATCATTGTAGAGAGGACCGGACACTGAACCATAGACGCTCATCACATCATTGTAGAGAGGACCTGACACTGAACCATAGACGCTCATCACATCATTGTAGAGGGGACCTGACACTGAACCATAGACGCTCATCACATCATTGTAGAGAGGACCTGACACTGAACCATAGACGCTCATCACATCATTGTAGAGAGGACCGGACACTGAACCATAGACGCTCATCACATGATTGTAGAGAGGACCTGACACTGAACCATAGACGCTCATCACATCATTGTAGAGAGGACCTGACACTGAACCATAGACGCTCATCACATCATTGTAGAGGGGACCTGACACTGAACCATAGACGCTCTTCACTTCATTGTAGAGGGGACCTGACACTGAACCATAGACACTCATCATATCATTGTAGAGGGGACCTGACACTGAACCATAGACGCTCATCACATCATTGTAGAGAGGACCGGACACTGAACCATAGACGCTCATCACATCATTGTAGAGGGGACCGGACACTGAACCATAGACGCTCATCACATCATTGTAGAGAGGACCTGACACTGAACTATAGACGCTCATCACATCATTGTAGAGGGGACCGGACACTGAACCATAGACGCTCATCACATCATTGTAGAGAGGACCTGACACTGAACTATAGACGCTCATCACATCATTGTAGAGGGGACCTGACACTGAACCATAGACGCTCATCACATCATTGTAGAGGGGACCTGACACTGAACCATAGACTCTCATCACATCATTGTAGAGAGGACCGGACACTGAACCATAGACGCTCATCACATCATTGTAGAGGGGACCTGACACTGAACCATAGACGCTCATCACATGATTGTAGAGAAGACCTTACACTGAACCATAGACGCTCATCACATCATTGTAGAGAGGACCGGACACTGAACCATAGACGCTCATCACATCATTGTAGAGAGGACCGGACACTGAACCATAGACGCTCATCACATCATTGTAGAGAGGACCGGACACTGAACCATAGACGCTCATCACATCATTGTAGAGGGGACCTGACACTGAACCATAGACGCTCATCACATGATTGTAGAGAGGACCGGACACTGAACCATAGACGCTCATCACATGATTGTAGAGAGGACCGGACACTGAACCATAGACGCTCATCACATCATTGTAGAGAGGACTGGACACTGAACCATAGACGCTCATCACATCATTGTAGACGGGACCTGACACTGAACTATAGACGCTCATCACATCATTGTAGAGAGCACCTGACACTGAACCATAGACGCTCATCACATCATTGTAGAGGGGACCGGACACTGAACCATAGACACTCATCACATCATTGTAGAGAGGACCTGACACTGAACTATAGACGCTCATCACATCATTGTAGAGGGGACCTGACACTGAACCATAGACGCTCATCACATGATTGTAAAGAGGACCGGACACTGAACCATAGACGCTCATCACATCATTGTAGAGAGGACCGGACACTGAACCATAGACGCTCATCACATCATTGTAGAGAGGACCTGACACTGAACCATAGACGCTCATCACATCATTGTAGAGGGGACCTGACACTGAACCATAGACGCTCATCACATCATTGTAGAGAGGACCTGACACTGAACCATAGACGCTCATCACATCATTGTAGAGAGGACCGGACACTGAACCATAGACGCTCATCACATGATTGTAGAGAGGACCTGACACTGAACCATAGACGCTCATCACATCATTGTAGAGAGGACCTGACACTGAACCATAGACGCTCATCACATCATTGTAGAGGGGACCTGACACTGAACCATAGACGCTCTTCACTTCATTGTAGAGGGGACCTGACACTGAACCATAGACACTCATCATATCATTGTAGAGGGGACCTGACACTGAACCATAGACGCTCATCACATCATTGTAGAGAGGACCGGACACTGAACCATAGACGCTCATCACATCATTGTAGAGGGGACCGGACACTGAACCATAGACGCTCATCACATCATTGTAGAGAGGACCTGACACTGAACTATAGACGCTCATCACATCATTGTAGAGGGGACCGGACACTGAACCATAGACGCTCATCACATCATTGTAGAGAGGACCTGACACTGAACTATAGACGCTCATCACATCATTGTAGAGGGGACCTGACACTGAACCATAGACGCTCATCACATCATTGTAGAGGGGACCTGACACTGAACCATAGACTCTCATCACATCATTGTAGAGAGGACCGGACACTGAACCATAGACGCTCATCACATCATTGTAGAGGGGACCTGACACTGAACCATAGACTCTCATCACATCATTGTAGAGAGGACCTGACACTGAACCATAGACGCTCATCACATCATTGTAGAGGGGACCTGACACTGAACCATAGACGCTCATCACATCATTGTAGAGAGAACCTGACACTGAACCATAGACGCTCATCACATCATTGTAGACGGGACCTGACACTGAATTTGTAGTTTTTTAATTTTTTTTGTTATTTTTTTGGGACGATTCTCATTTTTCTTTTTCTTGATAACTTCATTATATTTGTTGGCAATTTCACTGCTTGTAACCGACTAAGAAAATGTATAAAAGATGTTATTCCATATAAACATAGATAAAGCTGTAATACTCTGCTGTGCCTCAACCCTAAATATGAGCCAAGGACGGGATGTGATCCTCTGTGAGGTCAGGATAGAAGGTCATAATAGCCTACTGTGCCTCAAATATATATATACCATGGACGGGATGATTCTCTCGTTGGTTCTCCTGCAGACGCGTCGGGCTGAGCAGATATTGGCGGTATTATTTGTAGCCCATCATCTTCATCATCCACTACAGCAGTCAGCACTGCGCATTATTGTAAGCTCATCAGTAGTATGTGTCGTCCTGCTGCATGACCGCCACTCATTATAATAGGGACTATTGTCCCCGGGACCGCAGACCATACACCTGGTAAATGGAGGTCGTATACAGTGATATTATTCAGTGGTGTCCGGATGATCGACGCCGTGTGGTCATAGATCTGCTCTACAGTGTACACTAGAGCTGGATGTGGAGGCTGCTGTTATACTGGGGTTACATGTTCTTATACTGTACACTAGAGCTGGATGTGGGGGCTGCTGTTATACTGAGGTTACATGTTCTTATACTGTATACTAGAGCTGGATGTGGAGGCTGCTGTTATACTGGGGTTACATGTTCTTATACTGTACACTAGAGCTGGATGTGGGGGCTGCTGTTATACTGAGGTTACATGTTCTTATACTGTATACTAGAGCTGGATGTGGAGGCTGCTGTTATACTGGGGTTACATGTTCTTATACTGTACACTAGAGCTGGGTGTGGGGCTGCTGTTATACTGGGGTTACATGTTCTTATACTGTATACTAGAGCTGGATGTGGGGGCTGCTGTTATACTGGGGTTACATGTTCTTATACTGTACACTAGAGCTGGATGTGGGGGCTGCTGTTATACTGGGGTTACATGTTCTTATACTGTACACTAGAGCTGGATGTGGAGGCTGCTGTTATACTGGGGTTACATGTTCTTATACTGTACACTAGAGCTGGATGTGGAGGCTGCTGTTATACTGGGGTTACATGTTCTTATACTGTATACTAGAGCTGGATGTGGAGGCTGCTGTTATACTGGGGTTACATGTTCTTATACTGTATACTAGAGCTGGATGTGGAGGCTGCTGTTATACTGGGGTTACATGTTCTTATACTGTACACTAGAGCTGGATGTGGAGGCTGCTGTTATACTGGGGTTACATGTTCTTATACTGTACACTAGAGCTAGATGTGGGGGCTGCTGTTATACTGGGGTTACATGTTCTTATACTAGAGCTGGATGTGGAGGCTGCTGTTATACTGGGGTTACATGTTCTTATACTGTATACTAGAGCTGGATGTGGAGGCTGCTGTTATACTGGGGTTACATGTTCTTATACTGTACACTAGAGCTGGATGTGGAGGCTGCTGTTATACTGGGGTTACATGTTCTTATACTGTATACTAGAGCTGGATGTGGAGGCTGCTGTTATACTGGGGTTACATGTTCTTATACTGTATACTAGAGCTGGATGTGGAGGCTGCTGTTATACTGGGGTTACATGTTCTTATACTGTACACTAGAGCTGGATGTGGAGGCTGCTGTTATACTGGGGTTACATGTTCTTATACTGTACACTAGAGCTAGATGTGGGGGCTGCTGTTATACTGGGGTTACATGTTCTTATACTGTATACTAGAGCTGGATGTGGAGGCTGCTGTTATACTGGGGTTACATGTTCTTATACTGTACACTAGAGCTGGATGTGGAGGCTGCTGTTATACTGGGGTTACATGTTCTTATACTGTACACTAGAGCTAGATGTGGGGGCTGCTGTTATACTGGGGTTACATGTTCTTATACTGTATACTAGAGCTGGATGTGGAGGCTGCTGTTATACTGGGGTTACATGTTCTTATACTGTATACTAGAGCTGGATGTGGAGGCTGCTGTTATACTGGGGTTACATGTTATTATACTGTATACTAGAGCTGGATGTGGGGGCTGCTGTTATACTGGGGTTACATGTTCTTATACTGTATACTAGAGCTGGATGTGGGGGCTGCTGTTATACTGGGGTTACATGTTCTTATACTGTACACTAGAGCTGGATGTGGGGGCTGCTGTTATACTGGGGTTACATGTTCTTATACTGTACACTAGAGCTGGATGTGGGGGCTGCTGTTATACTGGGGTTACATGTTCTTATACTGTATACTAGAGCTGGATGTGGAGGCTGCTGTTATACTGGGGTTACATGTTCTTATACTGTACACTAGAGCTGGATGTGGAGGCGGCTGTTATACTGGGGTTACATGTTCTTATACTAGAGCTGGATGTGGAGGCTGCTGTTATACTGGGGTTACATGTTCTTATACTGTATACTAGAGCTGGATGTGGAGGCTGCTGTTATACTGGGGTTACATGTTCTTATACTGTACACTAGAGCTGGATGTGGAGGCTGCTGTTATACTGGGGTTACATGTTCTTATACTGTATACTAGAGCTGGATGTGGAGGCTGCTGTTGTACTGGGGTTACATGTTCTTATACTGTATACTAGAGCTGGATGTGGAGGCCGCTGTTATACTGGGGTTACATGTTCTTATACTGTATACTAGAGCTGGATGTGGAGGCTGCTGTTATACTGGGGTTACATGTTCTTATACTGTATACTAGAGCTGGATGTGGAGGCTGCTGTTATACTGGGGTTACATGTTCTTATACTGTATACTAGAGCTGGATGTGGGGGCTGCTGTTATACTTGGGTTACACGTTCTTATACTGTATACTAGAGCTGGATGTGGAGGCCGCTGTTATACTGGGGTTACATGTTCTTATACTGTACACTAGAGCTGGATGTGGAGGCTGCTGTTATACTGGGGTTACATGTTCTTATACTGTATACTAGAGCTGGATGTGGGGGCTGCTGTTATACTGGGGTTACATGTTCTTATACTGTACACTAGAGCTGGATGTGGGGGCTGCTGTTATACTGGGGTTACATGTTCTTATACTGTATACTAGAGCTGGATGTGGGGGCTGCTGTTATACTGGGGTTACATGTTCTTATACTGTATACTAGAGCTGGATGTGGAGGCTGCTGTTATACTGGGGTTACATGTTCTTATACTGTATACTAGAGCTGGATGTGGAGGCTGCTGTTATACTGGGGTTACATGTTCTTATACTGTACACTAGAGCTGGATGTGGAGGCTGCTGTTATACTGGGGTTACATGTTCTTATACTGTACACTAGAGCTGGATGTGGAGGCTGCTGTTATACTGGGGTTACATGTTCTTATACTGTATACTAGAGCTGGATGTGGAGGCTGCTGTTATACTGGGGTTACATGTTCTTATACTGTATACTAGAGCTGGATGTGGAGGCTGCTGTTATACTGGGGTTACATGTTCTTATACTGTACACTAGAGCTGGATGTGGGGGCTGCTGTTATACTGAGGTTACATGTTCTTATACTGTATACTAGAGCTGGATGTGGAGGCTGCTGTTATACTGGGGTTACATGTTCTTATACTGTATACTAGAGCTGGATGTGGAGGCCGCTGTTATACTGGGGTTACATGTTCTTATACTGTATACTAGAGCTGGATGTGGAGGCGGCTGTTATACTGGGGTTACATGTTCTTATACTGTATACTAGAGCTGGATGTGGAGGCTGCTGTTATACTGGGGTTACATGTTCTTATACTGTATACTAGAGCTAGATGTGGGGGCTGCTGTTATACTGGGGTTACATGTTCTTATACTGTACACTAGAGCTGGATGTGGAGGCTGCTGTTATACTGGGGTTACATGTTCTTATACTGTATACTAGAGCTGGATGTGGGGGCTGCTGTTATACTGGGGTTACATGTTCTTATACTGTATACTAGAGCTGGATGTGGAGGCTGCTGTTATACTGGGGTTACATGTTCTTATACTGTATACTAGAGCTGGATGTGGGGGCTGCTGTTATACTGGGGTTACATGTTCTTATACTGTACACTAGAGCTGGATGTGGAGGCTGCTGTTATACTGGGGTTACATGTTCTTATACTGTACACTAGAGCTGGATGTGGGGGCTGCTGTTATACTGGGGTTACATGTTATTATACTGTACACTAGAGCTGGATGTGGAGGCGGCTGTTATACTGGGGTTACATGTTCTTATACTGTATACTAGAGCTGGATGTGGAGGCTGCTGTTATACTGGGGTTACATGTTCTTATACTGTACACTAGAGCTGGATGTGGAGGCCGCTGTTATACTGGGGTTACATGTTCTTATACTGTATACTAGAGCTGGATGTGGAGGCGGCTGTTATACTGGGGTTACATGTTCTTATACTGTATACTAGAGCTGGATGTGGAGGCGGCTGTTATACTGGGGTTACATGTTCTTATACTGTACACTAGAGCTGGATGTGGAGGCTGCTGTTATACTGGGGTTACATGTTCTTATACTGTATACTAGAGCTGGATGTGGGGGCTGCTGTTATACTGGGGTTACATGTTCTTATACTGTACACTAGAGCTGGATGTGGGGGCTGCTGTTATACTGGGGTTACATGTTCTTATACTGTACACTAGAGCTGGATGTGGAGGCTGCTGTTATACTGGAGTTACATGTTCTTATACTGTATACTAGAGCTGGATGTGGAGGCTGCTGTTATACTGGGGTTACACGTTCTTATACTGTACACTAGAGCTAGATGTGGGGGCTGCTGTTATACTGGGGTTACATGTTCTTATACTGTACACTAGAGCTGGATGTGGGGGCTGCTGTTATACTGGGGTTACATGTTCTTATACTGTACACTAGAGCTGGATGTGGGGGCTGCTGTTATACTGGGGTTACATGTTCTTATACTGTACACTAGAGCTGGATGTGGAGGCTGCTGTTATACTGGGGTTACATGTTCTTATACTGTACACTAGAGCTGGATGTGGAGGCTGCTGTTATACTGGGGTTACATGTTCTTATACTGTATACTAGAGCTGGATGTGGGGGCTGCTGTTATACTGGGGTTACATGTTCTTATACTGTACACTAGAGCTGGATGTGGAGGCTGCTGTTATACTGGGGTTACATGTTCTTATACTGTACACTAGAGCTGGATGTGGAGGCTGCTGTTATACTGGGGTTACATGTTCTTATACTGTATACTAGAGCTGGATGTGGGGGCTGCTGTTATACTGGGGTTACATGTTCTTATACTGTACACTAGAGCTGGATGTGGAGGCTGCTGTTATACTGGGGTTACATGTTCTTATACTGTACACTAGAGCTGGATGTGGAGGCTGCTGTTATACTGGGGTTACATGTTCTTATACTGTATACTAGAGCTGGATGTGGAGGCTGCTGTTATACTGGGGTTA
The DNA here is from genome assembly GCF_050947455.1 of Rhinoderma darwinii. Classification (NCBI taxonomy): domain Eukaryota; kingdom Metazoa; phylum Chordata; class Amphibia; order Anura; family Rhinodermatidae; genus Rhinoderma; species Rhinoderma darwinii. The sequence goes on from NW_027464493.1 coordinate 65,045, forward strand.
CATGTTCTTATACTGTACACTAGAGCTGGATGTGGAGGCTGCTGTTATACTGGGGTTACATGTTCTTATACTGTATACTAGAGCTGGATGTGGGGGCTGCTGTTATACTGGGGTTACATGTTCTTATACTGTATACTAGAGCTGGATGTGGAGGCTGCTGTTATACTGGGGTTACATGTTCTTATACTGTATACTAGAGCTGGATGTGGAGGCTGCTGTTATACTGGGGTTACATGTTCTTATACTGTATACTAGAGCTGGATGTGGAGGCTGCTGTTATACTGGGGTTACATGTTCTTATACTGTACACTAGAGCTGGATGTGGGGGCTGCTGTTATACTGGGGTTACATGTTCTTATACTGTATACTAGAGCTGGATGTGGAGGCCGCTGTTATACTGGGGTTACATGTTCTTATACTGTACACTAGAGCTGGATGTGGAGGCTGCTGTTATACTGGGGTTACATGTTCTTATACTGTATACTAGAGCTGGATGTGGGGGCTGCTGTTATACTGGGGTTACATGTTCTTATACTGTATACTAGAGCTGGATGTGGGGGCTGCTGTTATACTGGGG
>NW_027464493.1:65821-110943 GCF_050947455.1 Rhinoderma darwinii
GGATACAGGATACAGGTAGCACGGGATGCAGGTAGCATGGGATACAGGATACAGGTAGCACGGGATACAGGATACAGGTAGCACGGGATGCAGGATACAGGTAGCACGGGATGCAGGATACAGGTAGCACGGGATGCAGGATACAGGTAGCACGGGATGCAGGATACAGGTAGCACGGGATGCAGGATACAGGTAGCACGGGATGCAGGATACAGGTAGCACGGGATACAGGTAGCACGGGATACAGGATACAGGTAGCACGGGAATGCAGGATACAGGTAGCACGGTATACAGGATACAGGTAGCACGGGATACAGGTAGCATGGGACACAGGTAGCACGGGATACAGGATACAGGTAGCACGGGATACAGGATACAGGTAGCATGGGATGCAGGATACAGGTAGCACGGGATACAGGATACAGGTAGCACGGGATGCAGGATACAGGTAGCACGGGATACAGTATACAGGTAGCACGGGATGCAGGATACAGGTAGCACGGGATGCAGGATACAGGTAGCACGGGATGCAGGATACAGGTAGCACGGGATGCAGGATACAGGTAGCACGGGATGCAGGATACAGGTAGCACGGGATACAGGTAGCACGGGATACAGGATACAGGTAGCACGGGAATGCAGGATACAGGTAGCACGGGATACAGGATACAGGTAGCACGGGATACAGGTAGCATGGGACACAGGTAGCACGGGATACAGGATACAGGTAGCACGGGATACAGGATACAGGTAGCATGGGATGCAGGATACAGGTAGCACGGGATACAGGATACAGGTAGCACGGGATGCAGGATACAGGTAGCACGGGATACAGTATACAGGTAGCACGGGATACAGGATACAGGTAGCACGGGATGCAGGATACAGGTAGCACGGGATAATGGATACAGGCAGCACGGGATGCAGGTAGCATGGGATACAGGATACAGGTAGCACGGGATACAGAATACAGGTAGCACGGGATACAGGATCACAGGTAGCATGGGATACAGGATACAGGCAGCACGGGATGCAGGATACAGGTAGCACGGGATGCAGGATACAGGTAGCACGGGATACAGGTAGCACGGGATACAGGATACAGGTAGCACGGGATGCAGGTAGCACGGGATACAGGATACAGGTAGCACGGGATCCATGATACAGGTAGCACGGGATACAGGATACAGGTAGCACGGGATACAGGATACAGGTAGCACGGGATACAGGATACAGGTAGCACGGGATGCAGGATACAGGTAGCACGGGATGCAGGTTACAGGTAGCACGGGATGCAGGATACAGGTAGCACGGGATGCAGGATACAGGTAGCACGGGATACAGGTAGCACGGGATACAGGATACAGGTAGCACGGGATGCAGGTAGCATGGGATACAGGATACAGGTAGCACGGGATACAGGATACAGGTAGCACGGGATGCAGGATACAGGTAGCACGGATGCAGGATACAGGTAGCACGGGATGCAGGATACAGGTAGCACGGGATGCAGGATACAGGTAGCACGGGATGCAGGAAACAGGTAGCACGGGATGCAGGATACAGGTAGCACGGGATACAGGATACAGGTAGCACGGGATACAGGATACAGGTAGCACGGGATGCAGGATACAGGTAGCAAGGGATGCAGGATACAGGTAGCACGGGATACAGGATACAGGTAGCACGGGATACAGGTAGCATGGGATACAGGTAGCATGGGATACAGGATACAGGTAGCACGGGATGCAGGATACAGGTAGCACGGGATGCAGGATACAGGTAGCACGGGATGCAGGATACAGGTAGCACGGGATACAGGATACAGGTAGCACGGGATACAGGATACAGGCAGCACGGGATACAGGATACAGGTAGCACGGGATATAGGATACAGGTAGCACGGGATACAGGATACAGGTACGGGATACAGGATACAGGTAGCATGGGATACAGGATACAGGCAGCACGGGATGCAGGATACAGGTAGCACGGGATACAGGATACATTTACGGGAACACTAGGAACAGGATAACACTAAGGGACCATTTGCAAGACTAACACGGGTAAACACAACAACGCTCAGGCAAGGAGTGAAGGGGCAAGGCCCTTCTTATAGTCCAGGGTGATCATGGCTTAAGTGAGGATTTTATTCATGTGCGCGCACCCTACGGGGAAAACAGCAGAACGGAGCGGAAGTGAGCGCTGGCGTATCCTCGGGAGGAGGTGCGGGCCAGCGCTCACAGATCCATGGCTACAGCTGTCGGGGGGGTGACTAATATCCCGACGGTCCATGGCCGTGGACGCTACAGTGTTTTAACCCTTTTCCCCGTGGGCAGTGCCGCAGTAATCATTGCAGTTGACATTTAATAAGATTCACAATTTCTAAGGTTTTATTGGTTGTCGGCGTGGGGGGGGGGGTGAGATCTTCACTACAGGATCTGTCAGTACAAGACGTCTTCAAAACCGAGCTGTAGAAAGTGCAGGAGCGGGGGAGGCAGCGGTAACCGGGGCAGTGTCCTCGGGAGTCTTCCTTCTAGATGTGAGCGCAGAGCGCAGCGGCACAAATGCTGGAGAGAACGCGGACTGCGAGACAGCCAGAACACGGACTGGAAGAAGAGACGGTTCTTCTGGAAAGATCAATATGAGTCATGAACACAACTGGATATGGGAGCCCCTTTATAATTACGGTCTATATCTCCCGATATGGGAGCCCCCTTTATAATTACAATGTATATCTCCCGGATATGGGGAGCCCCTTTATAATTACAGTGTATATCTCCCGGATATGGGGAGCCCCCTTTATAATTACAGTCTATATCTCCCGGATATGGAGCCCCCTTTATATCTATCTATCTCATATCTATCTATCTATCTATCTATCTATCTATCTATCTATCTATCTATCTATCTATCTCATATTTATCTATCTATCTATCTCATATCTATCTATCTATCTATCTATCTCATATTTATCTATCTATCTATCTCATATCTATCTATCTATCTATCTATCTATCTATCTATCTATCTATCTATCTATCTATCTATCTATCTATCTATCTATCTATCTATCTATCTATCTATCTATCTATCTATCTCATATCTATCTATCTATCTATCTATCTATCTATCTATCTATCTATCTATCTATCTATCTATCTATCTATCTATCTATCTATCTATCTCATATCTATCTATCTCATATCTATCTATCTATCTCATATCTATCTATCTATCTATCTATCTCATATCTATCTATCTATCTATCTATCTATCTATCTATCTATCTCATATCTATCTATCTATCTATCTATCTATCTATCTATCTATCTATCTATCTATCTATCTATCTATCTATCTATCTATCTATCTATCTATCTATCTCATATCTATCTATCTCATATCTATCTATCTATCTATCTATCTATCTATCTATCTATCTATCTATCTATCTATCTATCTATCTATCTCATATCTATCTATCTATCTCATATCTATCTATCTATCTATCTATCTATCTCATATCTATCTATCTATCTATCTATCTATCTATCTATCTATCTATCTATCTATCTATCTATCTATCTATCTATCTATCTATCTATCTATCTATCTATCTATCTATCTCATATCTATCTATCTATCTATCTATCTATCTATCTATCTATCTATCTATCTATCTCATATCTATCTATCTATCTATCTATCTATCTATCTATCTATCTCATATCTATCTATCTATCTATCTATCTCATATCTATCTATCTATCTATCTATCTATCTATCTATCTATCTATCTATCTATCTATCTATCTCATATCTATCTATCTATCTATCTATCTATCTATCTATCTATCTATCTATCTATCTATCTATCTATCTATCTATCTATCTATCTATCTATCTATCTATCTCATATCTATCTATCTCATATCTATCTATCTATCTCATATCTATCTATCTATCTATCTATCTATCTATCTATCTATCTATCTATCTATCTATCTATCTATCTATCTATCTATCTATCTATCTCTCTATCTCATATCTATCTATCTATCTATCTCATATCTATCTATCTATCTATCTATCTATCTATCTATCTATCTATCTATCTATCTATCTATCTATCTATCTATCTATCTATCTATCTATCTATCTCATATCTATCTATCTATCTCATATCTATCTATCTATCTCATATCTATCTATCTATCTCATATCTATCTATCTATCTATCTATCTATCTATCTATCTATCTATCTATCTATCTATCTATCTATCTATCTATCTATCTATCTATCTATCTATCTATCTATCTCATATCTATCTATCTCATATCTATCTATCTATCTATCTATCTCATATCTATCTATCTATCTATCTATCTATCTCATATCTATCTATCTATCTATCTATCTATCTCATATCTATCTATCTCCTATCTATCTATCTCCTATCTATCTATCTCCTATCTATCTATCTATCTATCTCATATCTATCTATCTCATACCTATCTATCTCCTATCTATCTATCTATCTATCTATCTCATATCTATCTATCTCATATCTATCTATCTCCTATCTATCTATCTCCTATCTATCTATCTCCTATCTATCTATCTATCTATCTATCTATCTATCTATCTATCTATCTATCTATCTATCTATCTATCTATCTATCTATCTATCTATCTCATATCTATCTATCTCATATCTATCTATCTCATATCTATCTATCTATCTATCTATCTATCTATCTCATATCTATCTATCTATCTATCTATCTATCTCATATCTATCTATCTCATATCTATCTATCTCATATCTATCTATCTATCTATCTATCTATCTATCTATCTATCTATCTATCTATCTATCTATCTATCTATCTATCTATCTATCTATCTATCTATCTATCTATCTATCTATCTCATATCTATCTATCTATCTATCTATCTATCTATCTATCTATCTATCTCATATCTATCTATCTATCTATCTATCTATCTATCTATCTATCTATCTATCTATCTATCTATCTATCTATCTATCTATCTATCTATCTATCTATCTATCTATCTATCTATCTATCTATCTATCTCATATCTATCTATCTATCTATCTATCTATCTATCTATCTATCTCATATCTATCTATCTATCTATCTCATATCTATCTATCTATCTATCTATCTCATATCTATCTATCTATCTATCTATCTATCTATCTATCTATCTATCTATCTATCTATCTATCTATCTATCTATCTATCTATCTATCTCATATCTATCTATCTCATATCTATCTATCTCATATCTATCTCATATCTATCTATCTATCTATCTATCTATCTATCTATCTATCTATCTATCTATCTATCTATCTATCTATCTATCTATCTATCTATCTATCTATCTATCTATCTATCTATCTCATATCTATCTATCTATCTATCTATCTATCTATCTATCTATCTATCTATCTATCTCATATCTATCTATCTATCTATCTCATATCTATCTATCTATCTCATATCTATCTATCTATCTATCTATCTATCTATCTATCTATCTATCTATCTATCTATCTATCTATCTATCTATCTATCTCATATCTATCTATCTATCTATCTATCTATCTATCTCATATCTATCTATCTATCTATCTATCTATCTATCTATCTATCTATCTATCTATCTATCTATCTATCTATCTATCTATCTATCTATCTATCTATCTATCTATCTATCTATCTATCTCATATCTATCTATCTCATATCTATCTATCTATCTACCTATCTCATATCAATCTATCTATCTATCTCATATCTATCTATCTATCTATCTATCTATCTATCTATCTATCTATCTATCTATCTATCTATCTATCTATCTATCTATCTATCTATCTATCTATCTATCTATCTATCTATCTATCTCATATCTATCTAATATATCTATCTATCTAATATATCTATCTATCTAATATATCTATCTATCTATCTATCTATCTATCTCATATCTATCTATCTATCTCATATCTATCTATCTATCTCATATCTATCTATCTATCTATCTCATATCTATCTATCTATCTCATATCTATCTATCTATCTATCTATCTATCTATCTATCTATCTATCTATCTATCTATCTATCTATCTATCTATCTATCTATCTATCTATCTATCTATCTATCTATCTCGGCGCAGCACGGGGCCTGACTCTGAGGCGAGGAGGGTAAGTATAATGTTACTGTAGTGACCGGGGCCCCTGTAGTTTATTACATAGGCCCCAGTACCTTGAGCAACTGTGGAGATATGTGGTGCAGGGGAGTCATTGGCCACCATGTTTTCGGAGCTCACTCGCAAATCGCTGCAACCGCTATAGCTAGGCCACTGATCCTGGATATGGGGAGCCCCCTTTGATAAATACAGTGTATGCGGAGCCCCCACTATGTATGGACTGACCTGCTGCTCTTCCTCAGGGACGACCTCAGCCCAGTCCTCGGTTCCTCGCAGTTTGCTGTAGGTATTTAGCAGAACTTCCACTGTGCGCGGAGACGAGCAGCAATAACGGAGGACCTGGGAGGCGATGAGACACAGGGTCAGACACAGGCAGATACTTCCGGACATGAAGGATGTGGGAATATCCGATCCCTACTCCACATATATCATAGAGTAAACGCTGCGGTCGGATCATCCACCACCAATAACGGAGAAGCGCCCTGAGCGATGGAGCCGATTCTAAACCTCGTAAAACCGCTCCAATCACCATTAATAATCGTTACATCTACAGACAGTTTAACGCGTTCTCAGACGCCATCGGCCGCCTCATTTCTATCACTCAAGGTCTTTTATTTCATCTGTCATTTGTCATCTATGGTGGAGCGTCGGACATCCACTGGACGCTCCTCAGGATGACATTGTGGATCTGGGCTATTGGCCGTCAGTGGGGACCCACAGTGGTCCCCGGCCATGTGCGGCGGCCTCATCAGCTGCATCCCAGGATTTTCTTGCCATATGTCCGGTACGTTCTTTGCTCTGCTCAGGATATATATCAAGATGCCGCAAAGTAAGGACCTGGTACAGACAGCGGTATTGGCTATCTATCTATCTATCTCATATCTATCTATCTATCTCATATCTATCTATCTATCTATCTATCTATCTATCTATCTATCTATCTATCTATCTATCTATCTATCTATCTATCTCATATCTATCTATCTATCTATCTATCTATCTATCTATCTATCTATCTATCTATCTATCTATCTATCTATCTATCTATCTATCTATCTCATATCTATCTATCTATCTATCTATCTATCTATCTATCTATCTATCTATCTATCTATCTATCTATCTATCTATCTATCTATCTATCTATCTATCTCATATCTATCTATCTATCTATCTATCTATCTATCTATCTCATATCTATCTATCTATCTATCTCATATCTATCTATCTATCTATCTATCTATCTCATATCTATCTATCTATCTATCTATCTATCTATCTATCTATCTATCTATCTATCTATCTATCATCTATCTATCTATCTATCTATCTATCTATCTATCTATCTATCTATCTATCTATCTATCTATCTCATATCTATCTATCTATCTATCTATCTATCTATCTATCTCATATCTATCTATCTATCTATCTCATATCTATCTATCTATCTATCTATCTATCTCATATCTATCTATCTATCTATCTATCTATCTATCTATCTATCTATCTATCTATCTATCTATCTATCTATCTATCTATCTATCTATCTATCTATCTATCTATCTATCTATCTATCTATCTCATATCTATCTATCTATCTATCTATCTATCTATCTATCTATCTATCTATCTATCTATCTATCTATCTATCTATCTCATATCTATCTATCTATCTATCTCATATCTATCTATCTATCTCATATCTATCTATCTATCTATCTATCTATCTATCTATCTATCTATCTATCTATCTATCTATCTATCTATCTCATATCTATCTATCTATCTATCTATCTATCTCATATCTATCTATCTATCTATCTATCTATCTATCTATCTATCTATCTATCTATCTATCTATCTATCTATCTATCTATCTATCTATCTATCTATCTATCTCATATCTATCTATCTCATATCTATCTATCTATCTACCTATCTCATATCAATCTATCTATCTATCTCATATCTATCTATCTATCTATCTATCTATCTATCTATCTATCTATCTATCTATCTATCTATCTATCTATCTATCTATCTATCTATCTATCTATCTATCTATCTATCTATCTATCTCATATCTATCTAATATATCTATCTATCTAATATATCTATCTATCTAATATATCTATCTATCTATCTATCTATCTATCTCATATCTATCTATCTATCTCATATCTATCTATCTATCTCATATCTATCTATCTATCTATCTATCTCATATCTATCTATCTATCTCATATCTATCTATCTATCTATCTATCTATCTATCTATCTATCTATCTATCTATCTATCTATCTCGGCGCAGCACGGGGCCTGACTCTGAGGCGAGGAGGGTAAGTATAATGTTACTGTAGTGACCGGGGCCCCTGTAGTTTATTACATAGGCCCCAGTACCTTGAGCAACTGTGGAGATATGTGGTGCAGGGGAGTCATTGGCCACCATGTTTTCGGAGCTCACTCGCAAATCGCTGCAACCGCTATAGCTAGGCCACTGATCCTGGATATGGGGAGCCCCCTTTGATAAATACAGTGTATGCGGAGCCCCCACTATGTATGGACTGACCTGCTGCTCTTCCTCAGGGACGACCTCAGCCCAGTCCTCGGTTCCTCGCAGTTTGCTGTAGGTATTTAGCAGAACTTCCACTGTGCGCGGAGACGAGCAGCAATAACGGAGGACCTGGGAGGCGATGAGACACAGGGTCAGACACAGGCAGATACTTCCGGACATGAAGGATGTGGGAATATCCGATCCCTACTCCACATATATCATAGAGTAAACGCTGCGGTCGGATCATCCACCACCAATAACGGAGAAGCGCCCTGAGCGATGGAGCCGATTCTAAACCTCGTAAAACCGCTCCAATCACCATTAATAATCGTTACATCTACAGACAGTTTAACGCGTTCTCAGACGCCATCGGCCGCCTCATTTCTATCACTCAAGGTCTTTTATTTCATCTGTCATTTGTCATCTATGGTGGAGCGTCGGACATCCACTGGACGCTCCTCAGGATGACATTGTGGATCTGGGCTATTGGCCGTCAGTGGGGACCCACAGTGGTCCCCGGCCATGTGCGGCGGCCTCATCAGCTGCATCCCAGGATTTTCTTGCCATATGTCCGGTACGTTCTTTGCTCTGCTCAGGATATATATCAAGATGCCGCAAAGTAAGGACCTGGTACAGACAGCGGTATTGGCGGTGATGGATAGTCCTAGGGAGTTACTGTTAACCCCTTCCCGCCACAGCCAGTCTGCACCTGCCGGCCTAAGAAGCAAAGAAAGCATTTGGAGAATGTTGGGGCCTTATTGTTTTTAAATAGATATTTTTCAGGCATTATTTCAAGTTTGAGGAGGTCTCGAAGTGCCAGGAAATAACAAACACAGCCCAAAAAAAAACATTTTGGAAATTACATCTTTTATGAAATGTATCTAGGGCTGTTGTGAGCACTGTGACCCCACAGGTGTTTCATAGATTTGACTAGAATCGGGCTCAATTGGCTCTGCGCTCACCCAAATGTTTCTGCTGCTTGTTTTTAGCAATCAGTGGCGGTCTGACATGTCAAAAGATTTTTAAAAGTTCAGTTACCCTTTGAGAATAATTGCAAAGAACTAGGCTACAAGCTGAAGGGAAGAGCCTCCTAGGTTGTATTCTCTGGAATACTCCCTGTGCCATGCACATCACAGGAAAGACAGCGGGAAATCTGGGAGGTAAATGCATGGCTGAAGTCTTGGCGTAGGGGAGAAGGCTGAAGTCTTGGCGTAGAGGAGAAGGCTGAAGTCTTGGCGTAGAGGAGAAGGCTGAAGTCTTGGCGTAGGGGAGAAGGCTGAAGTCTTGGCGTAGAGGAGAAGACTGAAGTCTTGGCGTAGGGGAGAAGGCTGAAGTCTTGGCGTAGGGGAGAAGGCTTAAGTCTTGGCGTAGGAGAGAAGGCTGAAGTCTTGGCATAGGGGAGAAGGCTGAAGTCTTGGCGTAGGGGAGAAGGCTGAAGTCTTGGCGTAGGGGAGAAGGCTGAAGTCTTGGCGTAGGAGAGAAGGCTGAAGGCTTGGCGTAGGAGAGAAGGCTGAAGTCTTGGCGTAGAGGAGAAGGCTGAAGTCTTGGCGTAGGGGAGAAGGCTGAAGTCTTGGCGTAGAGGAGAAGGCTGAAGTCTTGGCGTAGAGGAGAAGGCTGAAGTCTTGGCGTAGGGGAGAAGGCTGAAGTCTTGGCGTAGGGGAGAAGGCTGAAGTCTTGGCGTAGGAGAGAAGGCTGAAGTCTTGGCGTAGGGGAGAAGGCTGAAGTCTTGGCGTAGGGGAGAAGGCTGACATCTTGGCGTAGGAGAGAAGGCTGAAGTCTTGGCGTAGGGGAGAAGGCTGAAGTCTTGGCGTAGGAGAGAAGGCTGAAGTCTTGGCGTAGGGGAGAAGGCTGAAGTCTTGGCGTAGGGGAGAAGGCTGACATCTTGGCGTAGGAGAGAAGGCTGAAGTCTTGGCGTAGGGGAGAAGGCTGAAGTCTTGGCGTAGAGGAGAAGGCTGAAGTCTTGGCGTAGGGGAGAAGGCTGAAGTCTTGGCGTAGGGGAGAAGGCTGAAGTCTTGGCGTAGGGGAGAAGGCTGAAGTCTTGGCGTAGGAGAGAAGGCTGAAGTCTTGGCGTAGGGGAGAAGGCTGAAGTCTTGGCGTAGGGGAGAAGGCTGAAGTCTTGGCGTAGGGGAGAAGGCTGAAGTCTTGGCGTAGGAGAGAAGGCTGAAGGCTTGGCGTAGGAGAGAAGGCTGAAGTCTTGGCGTAGGGGAGAAGGCTGAAGTCTTGGCGTAGAGGAGAAGGCTGAAGTCTTGGCGTAGAGGAGAAGGCTGAAGTCTTGGCGTAGGGGAGAAGGCTGAAGTCTTGGCGTAGAGGAGAAGGCTGAAGTCTTGGCGTAGAGGAGAAGGCTGAAGTCTTGGCGTAGGGGAGAAGGCTGAAGTCTTGGCGTAGGAGAGAAGGCTGAAGTCTTGGCGTAGGGGAGAAGGCTGAAGTCTTGGCGTAGAGGAGAAGGCTGAAGTCTTGGCGTAGGGGAGAAGGCTGAAGTCTTGGCGTAGGGGAGAAGGCTGAAGTCTTGGCGTAGGGGAGAAGGCTGAAGTCTTGGCGTAGGAGAGAAGGCTGAAGTCTTGGCGTAGGGGAGAAGGCTGAAGTCTTGGCGTAGGGGAGAAGGCTGAAGTCTTGGCATAGGGGAGAAGGCTGAAGTCTTGGCGTAGGAGAGAAGGCTGAAGGCTTGGCGTAGGGGAGAAGGCTGAAGTCTTGGCATAGGGGAGAAGGCTGAAGTCTTGGCGTAGGGGAGAAGGCTGAAGTCTTGGCGTAGAGGAGAAGGCTGAAGTCTTGGCGTAGGGGAGAAGGCTGAAGTCTTGGCGTAGGGGAGAAGGCTGAAGTCTTGGCGTAGGGGAGAAGGCTGAAGTCTTGGCGTAGGGGAGAAGGCTGAAGTCTTGGCGTAGGGGAGAAGGCTGAAGTCTTGGCGTAGGGGAGAAGGCTGAAGTCTTGGCGTAGGGGAGAAGGCTGAAGTCTTGGCGTAGGGGAGAAGGCTGAAGTCTTGGCGTAGGGGAGAAGGCTGAAGTCTTGGCGTAGGGGAGAAGGCTGACGTCTTGGGGTAGGGGAGAAGGCTGACGTCTTGGCGTAGGAGAGAAGGCTGAAGTCTTGGCGTAGGAGAGAAGGCTGAAGGCTTGGCGTAGGAGAGAAGGCTGAAGTCTTGGCGTAGGGGAGAAGGCTGAAGTCTTGGCGTAGAGGAGAAGGCTGAAGTCTTGGCGTAGAGGAGAAGGCTGAAGTCTTGGCGTAGGGGAGAAGGCTGAAGTCTTGGCGTAGAGGAGAAGGCTGAAGTCTTGGCGTAGAGGAGAAGGCTGAAGTCTTGGCGTAGGGGAGAAGGCTGAAGTCTTGGCGTAGAGGAGAAGGCTGAAGTCTTGGCGTAGGGGAGAAGGCTGAAGTCTTGGCGTAGGGGAGAAGGCTGAAGTCTTGGCGTAGGGGAGAAGGCTGAAGTCTTGGCGTAGGAGAGAAGGCTGAAGTCTTGGCGTAGGGGAGAAGGCTGAAGTCTTGGCGTAGGGGAGAAGGCTGAAGTCTTGGCGTAGGGGAGAAGGCTGAAGTCTTGGCGTAGGAGAGAAGGCTGAAGGCTTGGCGTAGGGGAGAAGGCTGAAGTCTTGGCATAGGGGAGAAGGCTGAAGTCTTGGCGTAGGGGAGAAGGCTGAAGTCTTGGCGTAGAGGAGAAGGCTGAAGTCTTGGCGTAGGGGAGAAGGCTGAAGTCTTGGCGTAGGGGAGAAGGCTGAAGTCTTGGCGTAGGGGAGAAGGCTGAAGTCTTGGCGTAGGGGAGAAGGCTGAAGTCTTGGCGTAGGGGAGAAGGCTGAAGTCTTGGCGTAGGGGAGAAGGCTGAAGTCTTGGCGTAGGGGAGAAGGCTGAAGTCTTGGCGTAGGGGAGAAGGCTGAAGTCTTGGCGTAGGGGAGAAGGCTGACGTCTTGGCGTAGGGGAGAAGGCTGACATCTTGGCGTAGGGGAGAAGGCTGACATCTTGGCGTAGGAGAGAAGGCTGAAGTCTTGGCGTAGGGGAGAAGGCTGAAGTCTTGGCGTAGAGGAGAAGGCTGAAGTCTTGGCGTAGGGGAGAAGGCTGAAGTCTTGGCGTAGGGGAGAAGGCTGAAGTCTTGGCGTAGGGGAGAAGGCTGAAGTCTTGGCGTAGGAGAGAAGGCTGAAGTCTTGGCGTAGGGGAGAAGGCTGAAGTCTTGGCGTAGGGGAGAAGGCTGAAGTCTTGGCGTAGGGGAGAAGGCTGAAGTCTTGGCGTAGGAGAGAAGGCTGAAGGCTTGGCGTAGGAGAGAAGGCTGAAGTCTTGGCGTAGGGGAGAAGGCTGAAGTCTTGGCGTAGAGGAGAAGGCTGAAGTCTTGGCGTAGAGGAGAAGGCTGAAGTCTTGGCGTAGGGGAGAAGGCTGAAGTCTTGGCGTAGAGGAGAAGGCTGAAGTCTTGGCGTAGAGGAGAAGGCTGAAGTCTTGGCGTAGGGGAGAAGGCTGAAGTCTTGGCGTAGGAGAGAAGGCTGAAGTCTTGGCGTAGGGGAGAAGGCTGAAGTCTTGGCGTAGAGGAGAAGGCTGAAGTCTTGGCGTAGGGGAGAAGGCTGAAGTCTTGGCGTAGGGGAGAAGGCTGAAGTCTTGGCGTAGGGGAGAAGGCTGAAGTCTTGGCGTAGGAGAGAAGGCTGAAGTCTTGGCGTAGGGGAGAAGGCTGAAGTCTTGGCGTAGGGGAGAAGGCTGAAGTCTTGGCATAGGGGAGAAGGCTGAAGTCTTGGCGTAGGAGAGAAGGCTGAAGGCTTGGCGTAGGGGAGAAGGCTGAAGTCTTGGCATAGGGGAGAAGGCTGAAGTCTTGGCGTAGGGGAGAAGGCTGAAGTCTTGGCGTAGAGGAGAAGGCTGAAGTCTTGGCGTAGGGGAGAAGGCTGAAGTCTTGGCGTAGGGGAGAAGGCTGAAGTCTTGGCGTAGGGGAGAAGGCTGAAGTCTTGGCGTAGGGGAGAAGGCTGAAGTCTTGGCGTAGGGGAGAAGGCTGAAGTCTTGGCGTAGGGGAGAAGGCTGAAGTCTTGGCGTAGGGGAGAAGGCTGAAGTCTTGGCGTAGGGGAGAAGGCTGAAGTCTTGGCGTAGGGGAGAAGGCTGAAGTCTTGGCGTAGGGGAGAAGGCTGACGTCTTGGGGTAGGGGAGAAGGCTGACGTCTTGGCGTAGGAGAGAAGGCTGAAGTCTTGGCGTAGGAGAGAAGGCTGAAGGCTTGGCGTAGGAGAGAAGGCTGAAGTCTTGGCGTAGGGGAGAAGGCTGAAGTCTTGGCGTAGAGGAGAAGGCTGAAGTCTTGGCGTAGAGGAGAAGGCTGAAGTCTTGGCGTAGGGGAGAAGGCTGAAGTCTTGGCGTAGAGGAGAAGGCTGAAGTCTTGGCGTAGAGGAGAAGGCTGAAGTCTTGGCGTAGGGGAGAAGGCTGAAGTCTTGGCGTAGAGGAGAAGGCTGAAGTCTTGGCGTAGGGGAGAAGGCTGAAGTCTTGGCGTAGGGGAGAAGGCTGAAGTCTTGGCGTAGGGGAGAAGGCTGAAGTCTTGGCGTAGGAGAGAAGGCTGAAGTCTTGGCGTAGGGGAGAAGGCTGAAGTCTTGGCGTAGGGGAGAAGGCTGAAGTCTTGGCGTAGGGGAGAAGGCTGAAGTCTTGGCGTAGGAGAGAAGGCTGAAGGCTTGGCGTAGGGGAGAAGGCTGAAGTCTTGGCATAGGGGAGAAGGCTGAAGTCTTGGCGTAGGGGAGAAGGCTGAAGTCTTGGCGTAGAGGAGAAGGCTGAAGTCTTGGCGTAGGGGAGAAGGCTGAAGTCTTGGCGTAGGGGAGAAGGCTGAAGTCTTGGCGTAGGGGAGAAGGCTGAAGTCTTGGCGTAGGGGAGAAGGCTGAAGTCTTGGCGTAGGGGAGAAGGCTGAAGTCTTGGCGTAGGGGAGAAGGCTGAAGTCTTGGCGTAGGGGAGAAGGCTGAAGTCTTGGCGTAGGGGAGAAGGCTGAAGTCTTGGCGTAGGGGAGAAGGCTGACGTCTTGGCGTAGGGGAGAAGGCTGACGTCTTGGCGTAGGGGAGAAGGCTGACGTCTTGGCGTAGGGGAGAAGGCTGACGTCTTGGCGTAGGGGAGAAGGCTGACGTCTTGGCGTAGGGGAGAAGGCTGACATCTTGGCATAGGGGAGAAGGCTGACATCTTGGCGTAGGGGAGAAGGCTGACGTCTTGGCGTAGGGGAGAAGGCTGACGTCTTGGCGTAGAGGGGAAGGCTGACGTCTTGGCGTAGGGGAGAAGGCTGAAGTCTTGGCGTAGAGGAGAAGGCTGACTTCTTGGTGTAGAGGAGAAGGCTGACGTCTTGGTGTAGAGGGGAAGGCTGACATCTTGGTGTAGGGGAGAAGGCTGAAGTCTTGGTGTAGAGGAGAAGACTTTGAGTTGCTTGTGCATTGGGCTGACTTTTCATTGGGGTACAAACTGCATTCTGCAGATGATTGCACCTGAATGGAAGCGGGTCCGCTGTGCTGGGGGAGAGAATTCTAGCAGGGGTATTTAAACTGGGGCTGAGGAGGGAGGTCAATGTAGAAAATAAAGGGGTAGTTAGCTTAGAGAGGGGTCAGACTATATTGGTGGGGGAGAAACAGACTGTGGGGAGAGGACTAGGCAACAGGATAGGGAGATCCTTTTGTTACAAAATAGCAATGAAAATAAAAATGCCCAAATAATGTCACATTTCTTGTAAAGGATCTGCCAGGCACTACATCTGGGTATACTCCCAGGATTAATCAGTCGACACCTGAGGCCAGACCTCTGAGACTGACACCTGCTCCCACCAATCAGGGTGGCAGGCTCAGGAGTGGGAGAGCCTATCGCGGCCTGGTCAGTCAGAGTTAGCTCCGCCCCCTGTCCATTTATACCTGCCGTTTTCTCTTCCTCCTTGCTTGTTATTCTTCTTGGATTCCTGGCCCCACTGCTGCCGTGCTCCAGCCTGCTTCTGCCGTGCTTCTGCCTTGCTTCAGTTCCGTTTATCCTGCGTTGCTCTGCCCCTGGCTTGCTTCTGCTCCGTGCTCCCGTTTGTATACTCCACTACTTCCTGATCCTGACTGGCTCATTCACCGCTCCGTTTCCTCGCGGCGTTCCGTGGGCTACTGTATTCCCTTGCGTGTTCCCTGTTTGTACTCCCTTGCACTTAGACAGCGTAGGGACCGCCGCCAAGTTGTACCCCGCCGCCTAGGGCGGGTCGTTGCAAGTAGGCAGGGACAGGGCGGTGGGTAGATTAGGGCTCACTTGTTCCCTTCACCTCCTTCCTGCCATTACATTTCTGATACTGAACGGGACTAATTGAAATGCAAGTTAAAGTGAATGTGTTATGGAAATGCAAGTTGAGCAATTCCGCAAAGGCTGCTGGAGACTGCCGGAAGAAAGCGTGCAAATAAATCTGCAACCTCAAATCCATCACAACTCTGATGGACAGAGTCTAAGGCTACTCTAAGGTCTTCACCAGAGCCGACCGCAAGGTTGGATGGTTTTTGCAGCATAGAACCCAGGTTGTCTTAGCAGAGTTCAGTGTTGGATAAGATGTGCAATGCAGGCAATACCTGAACAGGTAACAAGACAGCCAGAGGGTAAACAGAAAGTTCAAAACAGTAAGCAAGTGGATATCAGGTAAAGCAGAGGTCAGGACTATCCGGGAGCAGATAACCAAAATCGGTAAACAAAGGGTTATCCAAATACACGCCGAGGTCAAATTCCAAGAAGTCCAGAAGTCAGAGGTAAAGGGTGTAGGTAAGTAGCTTGATCAAAATACACGCAGACAGGAAATTCACAAGCAAAGAACAGGTGGAGGAAGCCAGGTATAAATACTAACCCTACACCTGATAGGACGAAGGAATGAGAAAAGAGATGGGCTCAAAGTAAAACCACAACCACCCAGAAGCTAGAACAGTAGTCATGGTGATCTTAAGAGAACAGGCGTTTTCCTAACAGTTCCCCCTTTTCTACGAGGGGTCACCGGACCATTAAACCTCGGCCTAGGTTTCAAAGGAAACATTGAATGAAAGATCTGAATTAGGCGACTAGCAAGTACAGAATGGGCAGAAACCCAAGTTCGTTCTTCTGGCCCATACCCCTTCCAGTGCACCAAGACCTGGAGAGTACCCCTGACCCTTCTAGAATCCACAATCCTGGGAAGCTCAAACTCCATATCTCCTTCTACCTGAACTGGAGGAGGAGGTTTACTGCGCGGATTAGATGGTGAAAAAAAAAATTGAAGGAGAGATTTGTGAAAAACATCATGAACCTTAAAAGACGGAGGAAGAGCCAGGCGGAAAGATGAATCATTTTAACAATTTCATGTGGACCAATAAACCTAGGAGCAAACTTTTGAGAAGGCACTTTGAGCCGCACCTTTTGACCCACACTAAACACAGGACCCACCCTACGTTTTTTGTCAGCATTTTTCTTTTGAATAACTTGGGAGTTCTTCAGGTTAAACTGAACCTGAGCCAAAACCGTGCACAGTTTATTTGATTCAACTTCCACCTCAGGGTTATCACTAGACGAGGCTGAAAATGAACCAAACGGAGGATGGAAACCATAACTAGAGGTATCAAGAGAAACATGGTGGCGATTATTCATAGCAAATTCTCCTAAAGGAAGACATGAGACCCATTCAACCTGATTATCCGCAACATAACTCCTGTTCACACGTTGTGGTGCTGTGGGGTGGCGTCTGTTGCTGTGGCGCTGCACTTGTGGGGGGACGTGGCCCAGAGCCAAGGAGGTTTGGCACGGTCTGATGGCATGGGTGCTTTTGGACCCCTGGGTTCCTCCCTCTGCGGGAGCGGTGCTGCGGTGGCGGGGGCCGCCATGCGGTGCTGCAACCGATAGAGTAGGGACCCACTTTATAGAGGTCGCCGTGAAGTGGGCTTATATAGTTTGATCAAAATGTTTACAGAGAACCTCATGTTCATGTTTATAAATGATGCCTAGCGGCTCCGATCAACGTATATGTTGTGGATTGTCCATGTCTAGTTTCTCACAATGCTGATAACACCTAAGATATTGTTCCCACGTTGGATTAACCCCTTTATGTCGAAGGACGGAACAATCCGTCACCAGCAGGTGTTAGTTCCCGCATAAGGACGGATATATCCGTCGCTCTGATCGGGTGGGCACTGTCACTACACCCACGCGATCAGGGGCAGGAGCACGGCTGTTATACACAGCCCGGCTCCTGATGCAACTGCCGAGATCTAAGCGCGCACTGATTCCGGCAGTTTAACCCATTAAATGCTGCTGTCAATAGTGACAGTGACATCTAATGTGTTTGACAGAGGGAGGGAGCTCCCTCTGTCACCCCATCGGAGCCCCCGCACAGAAATTACGGAGTGCCGTCGGGTTTCCATGGCAGCCGGGGGCCTAACAAAGACCCCCAGGTCTGTCTTCAGCAAATGCCTGTTAGGCCGGAGGCATGACCTAGCAGTTTTACACTGTACTAAGTAGACCAAAGCATTATATATGTGATCAGCAGATCGCATAGTGAAGTCCCTGGTGGGACAAAAAAAAAATGTAAAGCAGTTAAATAAAGTTTGTGAAAAAAATAATAATTACAGTCAAAATAAAATAAAACTTTTTTTTGCCCAAAAAGTAGTTTTATTTAGTAAAAGTGTCAAAACAAATGAACAAACTAAAATAGGAAATAAAAAGAGACACGGCGCCACATAGTGTAAAGTAAAAGCAGGATTGTTACAGCATAGACATCTGTTTCGGCCACAACAAAAGGAGCCCCTCACATCGACTAACAGGGCTTGGTTGGTCTTTTTAATACCACACATTTTACTGGGGGCTACTAGGTTTTTTATTGTTTTCGCCCGTCTATAAGTGATTTTGGGATTTACAGGGATTAGAGGCTTTAGGAAGGGATCATTGGTCAAAATATGCCAATGTTTCCTGAGTATGGACATGATCCCTGTTTTTCTAATATATGTGCTCCAATGTCCATGTAATATGTGGGCCGGACAACGCAGACCCTAAAACCGTATCAACAAGCAGAGGTCGAATGTGGGAAAAGGTTTTCTAAAACAAAGCGTATCACGACACTGCATGAAAACATGACGGCAGCGTTATACACATACAAGTCACCCCATAGAGCAAATACCAGCCGACTGACCGGACACATTCATTAGACTCAAACACAGAGAACATTTCTGGATCTATAATTTGGGTACTTTATATCCCAATGGGGTAAATGATCTCACCGAATCCTCTCTGGAATAAATGGAATCCTTCCCCTCATACTGATATGACTTTGGTTGCGTTGCTGCCGGTCAGTATTACTATAAGCAGCTCCGCCATGTGAATATATTCGCTATCATGTCCTTAGTACAACAATTATTGGCTATTTTCAGCATGGATGGTATTTGACTCCCTTTCTGAATGTGATACTCTAGTGTAGATCCCTGAACTGTGTCTTTCGGGGCCACTATCGTGGCGTCCCGGCCGCGATCAACTCTTCCTGTTTATGGTGGCAAAAACATTCTGATGAATTTATGTCTGATTTTAAGTGCGACACAAGTTTTATCAGGACCGTGGTCCGCTTTTATGTCATTATAATATATTTTCAGAATTTGGTTGTTATATTTTCTAATACTAACATTTGGTGCACATATATCATATCATGTCATGAAGTATAGTCAGCAATGGACAAGTCATTCTGTTCTTTACCCTCCCTGGGTCACATGCGGCACCACGCTGTGCTCCATTGGCTATGTCAGGGTTTCCTGCGTCGGCCGGGTTGCTTGGCAACCAGGGACGCGTATGTGTACGTCCCTTATTCTGATATGTTTTATTATAGCCTCACTTGTTGTAATGGATTTCTTGCACATTCGGTCGTCACTATCTAGTTATTCGGGTTTTTTTCGGTAAGCCTGTATGCGGTTCAGCTCGCTTCTTAGTATGTAGTTCCGGCTCCAGTGCTGTCTGGGTTGCTAGGCAACCGGGGACGCCACTCCAGCGGCACCAAAATCTAGCGGTAAAACAAATCCTTTATATATAATCCATGCTCAATCTGGTAAAGTATGAATTATTTACCGCTGTGGTTACCACTGGGACCATTGAAGTAATGATTCATTTATGTTTCATCTCATGCAAGGTCGGCACGGTGATCCGTACTGTGTCTTTCGGCTAATGTCATTATTGTGCCTAATGTGGGGATATAACAGCATGTTTTTAGTTCTCATTATTGTCTTTCTTTGTCATGTGTAAACTTTACATTGTGTCTGACCCCTGACCTTTGACCTGCTGTTTTTGGCGGTCCTTTTCTCCTTCCCAGTATGTATATAAATGTATGATGTTTTGCACAGTCTGTACTGGCCTGATGAAGACACCAGTTCGGTGTTGAAACGCGTAGCCCTTCCATTAATCTTTGCCATGATGGTCATCTAAGTGGTCCATTTTTCTGTTTATCCGTGCAGCGCCGATGGTCCTATTTTTTATTTTTTACAATTATCAAAACAAATCACACATACACATATATGGTATCCCCGCGATCGTAACGACTTGACCAATAAAATGAACACATTAATTAAACCGCCGGATGAACGGCGTCCAAAAAAAACGCAAAAGACAATGGCAAAATTCTCTCTTTTCTCCCATTCCCCCCATAAAAAATTAAATAAAAGTTATTCTATAAGTCCTATGTACCCCAAAATAGTACTAATGAAAACTACACCTTGGCCCGCAAAAATCAAGCCCCCATACGGCCACAATGAAGGAGAAATAAAAAAGTTGCGGCTCTTGGAACGCGGCGATGCAATAACAAGTCATTTTATTCTAAAAGGGTTTTTACATATTTGGTGTCCCGGTAATCGTGCCGACCCGTAGAATAAAGGTCACATGTTATTTACGCTGCATAGTGAACGGCGTAAATGTATAACGTGAAAATCAATGCTGGAACAGCGGCTTAGGGCGGGTTCACACATGGCGGAATTTCACTTAAATTCCGCTGCGGACACTCCGCAGCGTTAATCCGCAGCGGAGCCGTTTCTCCATTGACTTTCACTTTAATTTAGCAGTGTTCGTTTACACGATGCGTACAATTCCGCTGCGGAGCATAGGCTGCGGAGCGGAATTTGGTGTCCGCAGCATGCTCTGTCTGTTGCGGAGCAGTGGCGGACTCATGGCGGAATTTCTCCATTGACTTCAATGGAGAGTCAAAATTCCGCAATGAAGTCCGCAGATCTTATGTGTGCTGCGGAGCGTATTGGTTTTACTACCATGACATTTCTTCATTCTGGCTGGACCTATGTATTTCTAGGTCTACAGCCAGACTGAGGAAGTCAATGGGGCTCCCGTAATGACGGGAGCGTTGCTAGGAGACGTCTGTAAATAGTCACTGTCCAGGGTGCTGAAAGAGTTAAGTGATCGGCAGTAACTGTTTCTGCACCCGGGACAGTGACTACCGATCTCAATATACAGCAACCTGTAAAAAAAAATATAAGTTCATACTTACCGAGAACTCCCTGCGTCTGTCTCCAGTCCGGCCTCCCAGGATGACGTTTCAGTGTAAGTGACGGCTGCAGCCAATCACAGGCCAAGCACAGGCTGCAGCGGTCACATGGACTGGAGCGTCATCCAGGGAGGTCGGGCTGGATGCCGAAAGAGGGACGCGTCACCAAGACAACGGGCGGTAAGTATGAATTTCTTTGACTTTCACTAGGGAAAGTGCTGTCCCTTCTCTCTATCCTGCACTGAATAGGGAGAAGAGAAGCACTTTTCCTGCAGTCCGCAGCGGCCAGTCCGCATCAATTTTCTGCACATTTTGTGCAGATCCGCAGCCGTAATCCGCAACCCGGATTAGGTGCGGCATTGATGCGGACAGTTGCGGAGGAATTCCGCCATGTGTGGTCATGCCCTTATTGTCAATTCTCTCCAAAAATAAAGTTATTAAAAGTTAATCGATATCTTATAAGCATCTAAAAATGGTGCAAATACAAAATACAACTCGTCCCGCAAAAAACGAGCCCTTATACGGCGATGACGACAGAATAGAAAAAAAGTTACGACTCGTAGAACGCGACCGTGAAAAAACAAAAAATAATCCTTGGTCATTAACGCGCAGATAGGCCTGGTCATCGAGGGGTTAAAGCGCCCGGTGTTAACATTAGTCTCAGGGCAGAACGCAGAAGAGAACGAGAACTGTACCCGAAGATTCCGACAGAAACCTCCCCAGAAGCCGCCACAAATCGTAGACAGACAGTGGCCGCCGTTCACCCATAGGTGGAGTCATCACAGGCCGGGACGTAGGAACTCACATCACGAGACGAGGACGGGCGCCAGTAGAGCCGCCAGATGAGTCCCAGTTATCCCTGGATGACCACACAAAACCGGATCATGTGACTCATTGAGAAACGAAATCTGAGCTGAGGAGGGACAAACAATGTCCCAGCAGGAACGGTTTGTGGAGCGAGCTGCTGACACTCTATAATCTCAGGTGATATTGCAGAAACCACTGTCCCCTTAGATAAAGTAGGTTCAGGATGAAAGTCGGAGACCTGTGAGGAACAGAAACTTCGAGATAAGGCGTCGGCCCTGACATTTTAGACCCGGGTCTGTAGGTTACAATGAAGCCAAATGTGGTAAAGGACAAGGCGAGCCCGTCTGGGGTGGAGTCTTCTGGACGATTCTACAAAGGATTTATGGTCGGTCAGGACAGTCATTTGATGTCTGGCCCCTCCAGAAGGTGGCGCCACTCTTCATGCGCCCGCCCAATAGCAAGAAAGCTCGCGATTACCTACATCATAGGCCTTTCAGAGGAAGAAAATTTACAAGAAAAAAAAAGCACAGGGGTGTAAGTTGGTTAATACAGAAGACCCTTGAGACAACACGGCCCCCCACCTATATCTGAGGCACCAAACCCCACAATAAAGGGGTAGACAGGTCCGGCTGAACAAGAACAGGCGCTTCTATAAAACTGTTCTGAGGTTTCAAATGCAGAGACCGCGCCAGGTTTCCAATTACCAAAATCAGAAGCCACTTTGGAAAGATCCGGAGGAAGAATTATAAATACATTTCCGGTAATAATTAGCAAAACCCAAGAACCTCTGCAGAACCTTTAATGAAGTGGGTCAAATCCAATCAAGGATCGCCTGAACCTCAGCGGAGTCCATACGAAAATCATGAGGAGACGGCACAAATCCCAAGAAGTTCATTTCCTGAACTCCAAAAAGACATTTTTCACATTTGGCGTAGAGATAATTTCCCCTCAGTACTTGAAGGACGGACCTTAAATGCTGAACATGAGAGGAACAGCCGGAAGAAAACACAAGAATACCGTCCAGATTCACGGCCACAAAGCCTCCAATAACATTCCTGAAAATATCATCAACTCTCAAAAACGGCAGGAGCATTACTTAAAGGGGTTGTCCACTTTGTGACAACTGATGACCTATCCACCAGATAGGTCATCAGTATATCATCGGTGCGGGTCAGACACCCGGACCCCGCATTGATAAGACACTCCGGTGGCCTGCGGGCACCGGATGTTATGGCACATAATGCTATGTACGGAGCCCGGAAGCAGTTGGCTCCATATATAGCATAGCGGCCGTGCTGCAGATCTGCAGGTCCGCTCCTATTCACTCTAATACTACATTACCGCAGCTCGGCCGCTATTCCGTGGCTAAATCCTTCCGGCATGAACCTCCGCTGCACCGAGGAACCGGACCAGCTGATCTGTGCGGGGCCTGCGTGTCGGACCCCCACAGATCATGTACTGGTGACCTGTCCGGTGGATAGGTCATCAGATGACACAAGGTGGAAAACCCCTTTAAACCAAAAGGCATGACCAAATACTCATAATGACCATCAGGAGAGTTAAACGCCGTTTTCCACTCATCTCCTCTGCGGATACGAACCAAATTATAGGCGCCGCGTAAATCTAGTTTAGAGAACCACTTGGCTCCTGAGATCTGATTAACTCCTTCAGGACTGAGCCTGTTTTGGCCTTGAGGACCAGCCCCATTTTTTCAATGTGTTATTTTATGTGGTAATAACTTGGATAAGTAAAAGCATTTCAAAGTGATTCGGAGATTGTTTTCTCGTGACATATCGTACTTTATGTTTGTGGAAAAATTTGGTCGGTAAAATCAGTATTTATTTGTGAAAAACACTAACATTTGGAGAACATTTTTCAAAAATTAGCATTTTTCTAAATGTAAATGTATCTGCTTGTAAAACAGACGGTAATACCACACAGAATAGTCACTAGTTACCATCCCCCACATGTATACATTATATTGGCATCGTTTTTTGAACGTCCTTTTATTTTTCTAGGACGTTACGAGTCCCAGAACTTTAGCAGAAATTTCTCATATTTTCAAGAAAATTTCAAATCGCTATTTTTTCAGGGACCAGTTCTGGTCTGAAGCGGCTTTGAGGGCCTTATATATTAGAAAGTCCCCATAAATCACCCCATTTTAAAAACTGCACCCCTCAAAGTATTCAAAACAGCATTCAGAAAGTTTCTTAACCCTTTAGGCGTTTCACAGGAAATGAAGCAAAGTAGGGGGGAAATTTACAAATATAATTTTTTTTTCAGTAACAGAAGATTTTACCCGAGAAACGCAGCTGAATATTTATTGGCCGGATTCTGCAGTTTTTATAAATATCCCACGTGTGGCCCTCGTGCGGTGATGGAGGGAAGCGCCGGCCTCCGGAGCAGAGGAGCAGCCAGAGGATTTTGGGGCCTCCTTTTTTAGAATATATTTTAGGCACCATGTCAGGTTTGAAGAGGTCTTGTGGGGCCAAAACAGTGGAAACCCCCAAAAGTGACCCCATTTTGGAAACTACACCCCACAAGGAATTCATCTAGGGGTATATTTGGCATCCTGACCTTACAGGCCTTTTGCTATAATTATTGGAGTCTGTGAAAATGAAAATCTAGTTTTTTTACTGAAAAAACATAATTTTTTTTTTTTTACAAGGAATAAAGAATAAAAAGCACCCCGACATTTGTAAAGCAATTTCTCCCGATTATGGAATTTAGCTGGAATGGTTTTCGGGTGTCATGTCGCATTTGCAAAGCCCCTGAGGAACCAAAACAGTGGAAACACCCCAAAAGTGACCCATTTGGGAAACTACACCCCTTAAAGATCATCTAGGGGTATAGTGGGCATTTAGACCCCACAGGTCTTTTGCAGAATTTATTAGAATTAGGCCGTTAAAATGAATATCAAATTTTTTTCCACTAAAATGTTGCATTTTTTTATTTTCACAAAGGATAAAGGAGAAAAAGCCGCCCAACATTGTAAAGCAATTTCTCCCGAGCGCGGCGATACCTCACCAGTGCCGCATCTGCCATGAGGCCAGGTGAGCCGACGGCCTCAAGCGGCACCACCTACCCAAACGGGGGGGGGGGGGGGCGGCAGGCGGCATTTTCAGCCCGGGACGGACTGGACCGGGGAGAGACGTGCCGAACGTCTGTAATACTTCTCCTCCTCTCTGACGCTGCACACAGCACATGCAGCCAGAGAGGAGCAAGTCTGCAGGAGGAGCGACGAGCAGCAGAGGTAAGTTCCTGCCTTGCTGGGACCGGGACCCGTGACGTGAGTATACTGCAAGGGGGTGTCTGGGCATTTTACCGACAGCAGAGGGCTCTATGGGGCTGGAATAA
This sequence comes from Rhinoderma darwinii, assembly GCF_050947455.1. NCBI lineage: Eukaryota > Metazoa > Chordata > Amphibia > Anura > Rhinodermatidae > Rhinoderma > Rhinoderma darwinii. The sequence goes on from NW_027464493.1 coordinate 91,192, forward strand.
TCCACCCCATAGAGCCCTCACATCACTATAATGGAAGGATCAGTGTGGGTGGGGGAGGGTCTGAGTGTCTGACTTACTGCAGAGAGCTCTATAGGGGGGGGATTCTGCCCCCCCCCCTTAGAGCAGTCAGTCAGATGCTCAGACCCCCCTAACCTTCCAGTATAGTAACTAGTCAGGGCTCTATGGTGGGGGGATGATTCCCCCCTATAGAGCCCTCTGCTGTTAGTAAAACGCCGCCCCCCCCCCTGCAGTATACTCCTGGCCTTGTAGCTTTCCTGTGCTTAATTAGCGTGGGAAAGCTACAATCAGGGCTGTGACTGGTGAGTCTCACAGTCACTCCCAGTGCACACTGCATGCGGCAGCCAGTCTGACTGTGAGTCTCTGACCAGTCACCACCCACACGCAGCAGAGAGACAGGAGAGACTGATGCCAGTCGTTGAATAAACCCTCAACTACTACAGTTTCAGACACATTGACTATCATGGCTTCTATAGTGTAGTGTTTAGCTTGTCTGCCTTACACATGAAGGTTGCTGGTTCAAATCTCACCTGGGGTTTTTTGTTTTTTTTTATTAATATCTTACTTGTATTGGGCTTTGTTCACACTAGCATTAATATACGTTTACCGCTCTTCCGTCAGAGGGAGAGGATCGATACGTTAAACGGAAAGCAACGGTTCCATTAGAATTACCATTGCTTTCAATGGTAATTCTTTTGTATCAGTTGCTTTCCGTTTGTCTCCGTTCGCTAGGTTTTTGTTCTTTTGAACGGAAATAAAAGTTCTGCAGACTTCACTTTTGTTTCCTTTAAAAAAAATGGAAACTTAGCGAACGGAGACAAACGGAAAGCAACTGATACAAAAGAATTACCTTTGAAAGCAATGGTAATTGTAATGGAGCCGTTGCTTTCCGTTTAACGTATCGATCCTCTCCCTCTGACGGAGGAGCGGTAAACGTATATTAATGCTGGTGTGAAAGAAGCCTTAGGGCCTGTTCACATCAGCGTTGGCTTTCCGTTCTGGGGTTCCGTCGGAGGTAACCCCGGAACGGAAAGTCAAACTGAAACCACAGTTCCGTTTCCGTCACCATTAGCGCAGTCGACTGCGTCACAAAAACGGAAACCTGCCGGAACGGTGACGAACGGAAACCATTAGCAATGTTTCCGTCACCATTGATTTCAATGGTGACTGAAACGGAAGCTGTGGTTTCAGTTTGACTTTCCGTTGCGGGGTTCACCCGACGGAAACCTCCCATGGAACCCCGGAACGGAAAGCCAACGCTGATGTGAACAGGCCCTAATCCTTCCCCATAAACCTGCCCCCGCTAATTAAAATAAATATATTATATAATGTATATAGCGCTGTATCCTGTATCCGTCAGGTCAGCGAGTCCTGCAGGATCGAGCTGTAACCGATCACATCTAAGTTCATAACTTAGATGTGATCGGTAATAGGCGACCTAATGGATTCAGGTCTCAGCGCTATATACAGCTGCTCTGTATACAGGATACAAAGCAGCTGTATCTCAAAAAGTACAAATCATTTTCAATAAAAAGTAATTAAAACTTGCAGCAATCGCATTGATAGATATCTTTATATATCATAGTGACATGTCCGAAGTTTTCATCGGTGGGGGACCGAGCACTGAGGCCCCCACCGATCGCTAAAACGAAGCAGCAGAAGTGCTCGGGTGAGCGCTGTGCCGCTTCATTTATGATCGACTTTCAGCCGAGTGAGCGGTGGACGGACTCCTAGACTGTCTATTGATCCCGTACACGGCTCCAAGGAAAGCCAAACAGAATTGAAGCGGCACACGCTGACCCGAGCACTTCTGCTGCTTCGTTTTAGTGACTAGTGGGGGGTCTCAGTGCTCGGACCCCACTGATCAAAACTTCTGACATGTCAAAAGTTTTTTAAAAAGTTGTTACACTTTAAAGAGAATCTTTCACCGGCCCACAGATTTGCATTTGAGTGCAGCATGTAATGGTCAGGGCTGCACAAACTCTTTCCTTACTTTGATATCGGTGCCGTAATGTTTGGCGCCCGATATTTAAATAACCCCATGAACTGCCAATGGGGCGGTAATCGGCAAGGGGGCGTGTAACATCGCTGTGACACTGCCCAATCAGCTACGGACAATGTCAACAGCAAGAGCTGGAGAGAGGAGAGTGTGTGCGCGCGCACGCTCTCACTCTTCAGCTCTCGGCAGGCAAGTACAAGACTGTGATCTCAGGTGAGAGATCAGTCTTATCGTCGTCCTTGTCTGCCGAGAGCTAAAGAGTGAGAGCGCGCGCGCGCACAGCTCCGATGCCATGGAACAGAAGAAGAAGAATCCACACTCTTCTTCTCCTCTTGTGTTCCTTAGTGGTGGCGGAGCTGCGCGCACGCGTTCTCTCTCCAGCCCTTGCTGTAACGCTGACCGTAGCTGATTGGACAGTGTCATGGCGATGTTACACGCCCCCCCCCCATTACCTGCTGCACTCCGCTGCACATGGATGGGGAGGTGAAAGGTTCTCTTTAAAGGAAAGGTGTTATCATTATATTTTTTATTTGATATGTTTTATTTTATGGGCCTCATTTTTGTTATTATTTGATATGTTCCTGAAGGCAGCTATTTATCATATGTCTGTACGTCTGCGGGGGCAGCTATTTATCATATGTCTGTACGTCTGCGGGGGCAGCTATTTATCATATGTCTGTACGTCTGCGGGGGCAGCTATTTATCATATGTCTGTACGTCTGCGGGGGCAGCTATTTATCATATGTCTGTACGTCTGCGGGGGCAGCTATTTATCATATGTCTGTACGTCTGCGGGGGCAGCTATTTATCATATGTCTGTACGTCTGCGGGGGCAGCTATTTATCATATGTCTGTACGTCTGCGGGGGCAGCTATTTATCATATGTCTGTACGTCTGCGGGGGCAGCTATTTATCATATGTCTGTACGTCTGCGGGGGCAGCTATTTATCATATGTCTGTACGTCTGCGGGGGCAGCTATTTATCATATGTCTGTACGTCTGCGGGGGCAGCTATTTATCATATGTCTGTACGTCTGCGGGGGCAGCTATTTATCATATGTCTGTACGTCTGCGGGGGCAGCTATTTATCATATGTCTGTACGTCTGCGGGGGCAGCTATTTATCATATGTCTGTACGTCTGCGGGGGCAGCTATTTATCATATGTCTGTACGTCTGCGGGGGCAGCTATTTATCATATGTATGTACGTCTGCGGGGGCAGCTATTTATCATATGTCTGTACGTCTGCGGGGGCAGCTATTTATCATACGTCTGTACGTCTGCGGGGGCAGCTATTTATCATATGTCTGTACGTCTGCGGGGGCAGCTATTTATCATACGTCTGTACGTCTGCGGGGGCAGCTATTTATCATATGTCTGTACGTCTGCGGGGGCTGCTATTTATCATACGTCTGTACGTCTGCGGGGGCAGCTATTTATCATATGTCTGTACGTCTGCGGGGGCAGCTATTTATCATATGTCTGTACGTCTGCGGGGGCAGCTATTTATCATATGTCTGTACGTCTGCGGGGGCAGCTATTTATCATATGTCTGTACGTCTGCGGGGGCAGCTATTTATCATATGTCTGTACGTCTGCGGGGGCAGCTATTTATCCTATGTCTGTACGTCTGCGGGGGCAGCTATTTATCCTATGTCTGTACGTCTGCGGGGGCAGCTATTTATCATATGTCTGTACGTCTGCGGGGGCAGCTATTTATCATATGTCTGTACGTCTGCGGGGGCAGCTATTTATCATATGTCTGTACGTCTGCGGGGGCAGCTATTTATCATATGTCTGTACGTCTGCGGGGGCAGCTATTTATCATATGTCTGTACGTCTGCGGGGGCTGCTATTTATCATATGTCTGTACGTCTGCGGGGGCAGCTATTTATCATATGTCTGTACGTCTGCGGGGGCAGCTATTTATCATATGTCTGTACGTCTGCGGGGGCTGCTATTTATCATATGTCTGTACGTCTGCGGGGGCAGCTATTTATCATATGTCTGTACGTCTGCGGGGGCAGCTATTTATCCTATGTCTGTACGTCTGCGGGGGCTGCTATTTATCATATGTATGTACGTCTGCGGGGGCTGCTATTTATCATATGTCTGTACGTCTGCGGGGGCAGCTATTTATCATATGTCTGTACGTCTGCGGGGGCTGCTATTTATCATATGTCTGTACGTCTGCGGGGGCTGCTATTTATCATATGTCTGTACGTCTGCGGGGGCTGCTATTTATCATATGTCTGTACGTCTGCGGGGGCTGCTATTTATCATATGTCTGTACGTCTGCGGGGGCTGCTATTTATCATATGTCTGTACGTCTGCGGGGGCAGCTATTTATCATATGTCTGTACGTCTGCGGGGGCAGCTATTTATCATATGTCTGTACGTCTGCGGGGGCAGCTATTTATCATATGTCTGTACGTCTGCGGGGGCAGCTATTTATCATATGTCTGTACGTCTGCGGGGGCAGCTATTTATCCTATGTCTGTACGTCTGCGGGGGCTGCTATTTATCATATGTATGTACGTCTGCGGGGGCTGCTATTTATCATATGTCTGTACGTCTGCGGGGGCAGCTATTTATCACATGTCTGTACGTCTGCGGGGGCTGCTATTTATCATATGTCTGTACGTCTGCGGGGGCTGCTATTTATCATATGTCTGTACGTCTGCGGGGGCTGCTATTTATCATATGTCTGTACGTCTGCGGGGGCAGCTATTTATCATATGTCTGTACGTCTGCGGGGGCAGCTATTTATCATATGTCTGTACGTCTGCGGGGGCAGCTATTTATGTCCGTACGTCTGCGGGGGCAGCTATTTATCATATGTCTGTACGTCTGCGGGGGCTGCTATTTATCATATGTCTGTACGTCTGCGGGGGCAGCTATTTATCATATGTCTGTACGTCTGCGGGGGCAGCTATTTATCATATGTCTGTACGTCTGCGGGGCAGCTATTTATCATACGTCTGTACGTCTGCGGGGCAGCTATTTATCATATGTCTGTACGTCTGCGGGGGCAGCTATTTATCATATGTATGTACGTCTGCGGGGGCAGCTATTTATCATATGTCTGTACATCTGCGGGGCAGCTATTTATCATATGTCTGTACGTCTGCGGGGGCAGCTATTTATCATATGTCTGTACGTCTGCGGGGGCAGCTATTTATCATATGTCTGTACGTCTGCGGGGGCAGCTATTTATCATACGTCTGTACGTCTGCGGGGGCAGCTATTTATCATATGTCTGTACGTCTGCGGGGGCAGCTATTTATCATATGTCTGTACGTCTGCGGGGGCAGCTATTTATCATACGTCTGTACATCTGCGGGGGCAGCTATTTATCATATGTCTGTACATCTGCGGGGGCAGCTATTTATCATATGTCTGTACGTCTGCGGGGGCAGCTATTTATCATATGTCTGTACGTCTGCGGGGGCAGCTATTTATCATATGTCTGTACGTCTGCGGGGGCAGCTATTTATCATATGTCTGTACGTCTGCGGGGGCTGCTATTTATCATACGTCTGTACGTCTGCGGGGGCTGCTATTTATCATACGTCTGTACGTCTGCGGGGGCTGCTATTTATCATATGTCTGTACGTCTGCGGGGGCAGCTATTTATCATATGTCTGTACGTCTGCGGGGGCAGCTATTTATCCTATGTCTGTACGTCTGCGGGGGCAGCTATTTATCATATGTCTGTACGTCTGCGGGGGCAGCTATTTATCCTATGTCTGTACGTCTGCGGGGGCAGCTATTTATCATAAGTCTGTACATCTGCGGGGGCAGCTATTTATCATATGTCTGTACGTCTGCGGGGGCAGCTATTTATCATATGTCTGTACGTCTGCGGGGGCAGCTATTTATCATATGTCTGTACGTCTGCGGGGGCTGCTATTTATCATACGTCTGTACGTCTGCGGGGGCTGCTATTTATCATATGTCTGTACGTCTGCGGGGGCAGCTATTTATCCTATGTCTGTACGTCTGCGGGGGCTGCTATTTATGTCTGTACGTCTGCGGGGGCAGCTATTTATCATACGTCTGTACGTCTGCGGGGGCAGCTATTTATCATATGTCTGTACGTCTGCGGGGGCAGCTATTTATCATATGTCTGTACGTCTGCGGGGGCAGCTATTTATCATATGTCTGTACGTCTGCGGGGGCAGCTATATATCATACGTCTGTACGTCTGCGGGGGCAGCTATTTATCCTATGTCTGTACGTCTGCGGGGGCAGCTATTTATCATACGTCTGTACGTCTGCGGGGGCAGCTATTTATCATACGTCTGTACGTCTGCGGGGGCTGCTATTTATTCCTATGTCTGTACGTCTGCGGGGGCAGCTATTTATCATATGTCTGTACGTCTGCGGGGGCAGCTATTTATCATATGTCTGTACGTCTGCGGGGGCAGCTATTTATCATACGTCTGTACGTCTGCGGGGGCAGCTATTTATCATATGTCTGTACGTCTGCGGGGGCAGCTATTTATGTCTGTACGTCTGCGGGGGCAGCTATTTATCATATGTCTGTACGTCTGCGGGGGCAGCTATTTATCATATGTCTGTACGTCTGCGGGGGCAGCTATTTATCATATGTCTGTACGTCTGCGGGGGCAGCTATTTATCCTATGTCTGTACGTCTGCGGGGGCAGCTATTTATCATATGTCTGTACGTCTGCGGGGGCAGCTATTTATCCTATGTCTGTACGTCTGCGGGGGCAGCTATTTATCATATGTCTGTACGTCTGCGGGGGCAGCTATTTATCATATGTCTGTACGTCTGCGGGGGCAGCTATTTATCATATGTCTGTATGTCTGCGGGGGCAGCTATTTATCATATGTCTGTACGTCTGCGGGGGCAGCTATTTATGTCCGTACGTCTGCGGGGGCAGCTATTTATCATATGTCTGTACGTCTGCGGGGGCAGCTATTTATCATATGTCTGTACGTCTGCGGGGGCAGCTATTTATCATATGTCTGTACGTCTGCGGGGGCTGCTATTTATCATATGTATGTACGTCTGCGGGGGCAGCTATTTATCATATGTCTGTACATCTGCGGGGGCAGCTATTTATCATATGTCTGTACGTCTGCGGGGGCAGCTATTTATCCTATGTCTGTACGTCTGCGGGGGCAGCTATTTATCATAAGTCTGTACATCTGCGGGGGCAGCTATTTATCATATGTCTGTACGTCTGCGGGGGCAGCTATTTATCATATGTCTGTACGTCTGCGGGGGCAGCTATTTATCATATGTCTGTACGTCTGCGGGGGCAGCTATTTATCATATGTCTGTACGTCTGCGGGGGCAGCTATTTATCATATGTCTGTACGTCTGCGGGGGCTGCTATTTATCATACGTCTGTACGTCTGCGGGGGCTGCTATTTATCATATGTCTGTACGTCTGCGGGGGCAGCTATTTATCCTATGTCTGTACGTCTGCGGGGGCAGCTATTTATCATACGTCTGTACGTCTGCGGGGGCAGCTATTTATCATATGTCTGTACGTCTGCGGGGGCAGCTATTTATCATATGTCTGTACGTCTGCGGGGGCAGCTATTTATCATACGTCTGTACGTCTGCGGGGGCAGCTATTTATCATATGTCTGTACGTCTGCGGGGGCAGCTATTTATCATATGTCTGTACGTCTGCGGGGGCAGCTATTTATCCTATGTCTGTACGTCTGCGGGGGCAGCTATTTATCATACGTCTGTACGTCTGCGGGGGCAGCTATTTATCCTATGTCTGTACGTCTGCGGGGGCAGCTATTTATCATACGTCTGTACGTCTGCGGGGGCAGCTATTTATCATACGTCTGTACGTCTGCGGGGGCTGCTATTTATTCCTATGTCTGTACGTCTGCGGGGGCAGCTATTTATCATATGTCTGTACGTCTGCGGGGGCAGCTATTTATCATACGTCTGTACGTCTGCGGGGGCAGCTATTTATCCTATGTCTGTACGTCTGCGGGGGCAGCTATTTATCATACGTCTGTACGTCTGCGGGGGCAGCTATTTATCATACGTCTGTACGTCTGCGGGGGCTGCTATTTATTCCTATGTCTGTACGTCTGCGGGGGCAGCTATTTATCATATGTCTGTACGTCTGCGGGGGCAGCTATTTATCATATGTCTGTACGTCTGCGGGGGCAGCTATTTATCATACGTCTGTACGTCTGCGGGGGCAGCTATTTATCATATGTCTGTACGTCTGCGGGGGCAGCTATTTATGTCTGTACGTCTGCGGGGGCAGCTATTTATCATATGTCTGTACGTCTGCGGGGGCAGCTATTTATCATATGTCTGTACGTCTGCGGGGGCAGCTATTTATCCTATGTCTGTACGTCTGCGGGGGCAGCTATTTATCATATGTCTGTACGTCTGCGGGGGCAGCTATTTATCCTATGTCTGTACGTCTGCGGGGGCAGCTATTTATCATATGTCTGTACGTCTGCGGGGGCAGCTATTTATCATATGTCTGTACGTCTGCGGGGGCAGCTATTTATCATATGTCTGTATGTCTGCGGGGGCAGCTATTTATCATATGTCTGTACGTCTGCGGGGGCAGCTATTTATGTCCGTACGTCTGCGGGGGCAGCTATTTATCATATGTCTGTACGTCTGCGGGGGCAGCTATTTATCATATGTCTGTACGTCTGCGGGGGCAGCTATTTATCATATGTCTGTACGTCTGCGGGGGCAGCTATTTATCATATGTCTGTACGTCTGCGGGGGCAGCTATTTATCATATGTCTGTATGTCTGCGGGGGCAGCTATTTATCATATGTCTGTACGTCTGCGGGGGCAGCTATTTATGTCTGTATGTCTGCGGGGGCAGCTATTTATCATATGTCTGTACGTCTGCGGGGGCAGCTATTTATCATATGTCTGTACGTCTGCGGGGGCAGCTATTTATCATATGTCTGTACGTCTGCGGGGGCAGCTATTTATCATATGTCTGTACGTCTGCGGGGGCAGCTATTTATCATATGTCTGTACGTCTGCGGGGGCAGCTATTTATCATACGTCTGTACGTCTGCGGGGGCAGCTATTTATCATATGTCTGTACGTCTGCGGGGGCAACTATTTATCATACGTCTGTACGTCTGCGGGGGCAGCTATTTATCATATGTCTGTATGTCTGCGGGGGCAGCTATTTATCATATGTCTGTACGTCTGCGGGGGCAGCTATTTATCCTATGTCTGTACGTCTGCGGGGGCAGCTATTTATCATATGTCTGTACGTCTGCGGGGGCAGCTATTTATCATATGTCTGTACGTCTGCGGGGGCAGCTATTTATCATATGTCTGTACGTCTGCGGGGGCAGCTATTTATCATATGTCTGTACGTCTGCGGGGGCAGCTATTTATCATACGTCTGTACGTCTGCGGGGGCAGCTATTTATCATATGTCTGTACGTCTGCGGGGGCAGCTATTTATCCTATGTCTGTACGTCTGCGGGGGCAGCTATTTATCATATGTCTGTACGTCTGCGGGGGCAGCTATTTATCATATGTCTGTACGTCTGCGGGGGCAGCTATTTATCATATGTCCGTACGTCTGCGGGGGCAGCTATTTATCCTATGTCTGTACGTCTGCGGGGGCAGCTATTTATCATATGTCTGTACGTCTGCGGGGGCAGCTATTTATCATATGTATGTACGTCTGCGGGGGCAGCTATTTATCATATGTCTGTATGTCTGCGGGGGCAGCTATTTATCATATGTCTGTACGTCTGCGGGGGCAGCTATTTATCATATGTCTGTACGTCTGCGGGGGCAGCTATTTATCATATGTATGTACGTCTGCGGGGGCAGCTATTTATCCTATGTCTGTACGTCTGCGGGGGCAGCTATTTATCATATGTCTGTACGTCTGCGGGGGCAGCTATTTATCATATGTCTGTACGTCTGCGGGGGCAGCTATTTATCATACGTCTGTACGTCTGCGGGGGCAGCTATTTATCATATGTCTGTACGTCTGCGGGGGCAGCTATTTATCATATGTCTGTACGTCTGCGGGGGCAGCTATTTATCATACGTCTGTACGTCTGCGGGGGCAGCTATTTATCATACGTCTGTACGTCTGCGGGGGCAGCTATTTATGTCTGTACGTCTGCGGGGGCAGCTATTTATGTCTGTACGTCTGCGGGGGCAGCTATTTATGTCTGTACGTCTGCGGGGGCAGCTATTTATGTCTGTACGTCTGCGGGGGCAGCTATTTATCATATGTCTGTACGTCTGCGGGGGCAGCTATTTATCATATGTCTGTACGTCTGCGGGGGCAGCTATTTATCATATGTCTGTACGTCTGCGGGGGCAGCTATTTATCATATGTCTGTACGTCTGCGGGGGCAGCTATTTATCATATGTCTGTACGTCTGTGGGGGCAGCTATTTATCATATGTCTGTACGTCTGCGGGGGCAGCTATTTATCATATGTCTGTACGTCTGCGGGGGCAGCTATTTATCATATGTCTGTACGTCTGCGGGGGCAGCTATTTATCATATGTCTGTACGTCTGCGGGGGCAGCTATTTATCATACGTCTGTACGTCTGCGGGGGCAGCTATTTATCATACGTCTGTACGTCTGCGGGGGCAGCTATTTATGTCTGTACGTCTGCGGGGGCAGCTATTTATGTCTGTACGTCTGCGGGGGCAGCTATTTATGTCTGTACGTCTGCGGGGGCAGCTATTTGTCATATGTCTGTACGTCTGCGGGGGCAGCTATTTATCATATGTCTGTACGTCTGCGGGGGCAGCTATTTATCCTATGTCTGTACGTCTGCGGGGGCAGCTATTTATCATATGTCTGTACGTCTGCGGGGGCAGCTATTTATCATACGTCTGTACGTCTGCGGGGGCAGCTATTTATCATATGTCTGTACGTCTGCGGGGGCAGCTATTTATGTCTGTACGTCTGCGGGGGCAGCTATTTATCATATGTCTGTACGTCTGCGGGGGCAGCTATTTATGTCTGTACGTCTGCGGGGGCTGCTATTTATCATATGTCTGTACGTCTGCGGGGGCAGCTATTTATCATATGTCTGTACGTCTGCGGGGGCAGCTATTTATCATATGTCTGTACGTCTGCGGGGGCAGCTATTTATCCTATGTCTGTACGTCTGCGGGGGCAGCTATTTATCATATGTCTGTACGTCTGCGGGGGCAGCTATTTATCCTATGTCTGTACGTCTGCGGGGGCAGCTATTTATGTCTGTACGTCTGCGGGGGCAGCTATTTATCATATGTCTGTACGTCTGCGGGGGCAGCTATTTATGTCTGTACGTCTGCGGGGGCTGCTATTTATCATATGTCTGTACGTCTGCGGGGGCAGCTATTTATCATATGTCTGTACGTCTGCGGGGGCAGCTATTTATCCTATGTCTGTACGTCTGCGGGGGCAGCTATTTATCATATGTCTGTACGTCTGCGGGGGCAGCTATTTATCCTATGTCTGTACGTCTGCGGGGGCAGCTATTTATCATATGTCTGTACGTCTGCGGGGGCAGCTATTTATCTTATGTCTGTACGTCTGCGGGGGCAGCTATTTATCATACGTCTGTACGTCTGCGGGGGCAGCTATTTATCATATGTCTGTACGTCTGCGGGGGCAGCTATTTATCATATGTCCGTACGTCTGCGGGGGCAGCTATTTATCCTATGTCTGTACGTCTGCGGGGGCTGCTATTTATCATATGTCTGTACGTCTGCGGGGGCTGCTATTTATCATACGTCTGTACGTCTGCGGGGGCAGCTATTTATCATATGTCTGTACGTCTGCGAGGGCAGCTATTTATCATACGTCTGTACGTCTGCGGGGGCAGCTATTTATCATATGTCTGTACGTCTGCGGGGGCAGCTATTTATCATATGTCTGTACGTCTGCGGGGGCTGCTATTTATCATATGTCTGTACGTCTGCGGGGGCAGCTATTTATCATATGTCTGTACGTCTGCGGGGGCAGCTATTTATCATATGTCTGTACGTCTGCGGGGGCAGCTATTTATCATATGTCTGTACGTCTGCGGGGGCTGCTATTTATCATATGTCTGTACGTCTGCGGGGGCAGCTATTTATCATATGTCTGTACGTCTGCGGGGGCAGCTATTTATCATATGTCTGTACGTCTGCGGGGGCAGCTATTTATCATATGTCTGTACGTCTGCGGGGGCTGCTATTTATCATACGTCTGTACGTCTGCGGGGGCAGCTATTTATCATATGTCTGTACGTCTGCGAGGGCAGCTATTTATCATACGTCTGTACGTCTGCGGGGGCAGCTATTTATCATATGTCTGTACGTCTGCGGGGGCAGCTATTTATCATATGTCTGTACGTCTGCGGGGGCTGCTATTTATCATATGTCTGTACGTCTGCGGGGGCAGCTATTTATCCTATGTCTGTACGTCTGCGGGGGCAGCTATTTATCATATGTCTGTACGTCTGCGGGGGCAGCTATTTATCCTATGTCTGTACGTCTGCGGGGGCAGCTATTTATCATATGTCTGTACGTCTGCGGGGGCAGCTATTTATCATATGTCTGTACGTCTGCGGGGGCAGCTATTTATCATATGTCTGTACATCTGCGGGGGCAGCTATTTATCATATGTCTGTACGTCTGCGGGGGCAGCTATTTATCATATGTCTGTACGTCTGCGGGGGCTGCTATTTATCATATGTCTGTACGTCTGCGGGGGCAGCTATTTATCATATGTCTGTACGTCTGCGGGGGCAGCTATTTATCATATGTCTGTACGTCTGCGGGGGCAGCTATTTATCATATGTCTGTACGTCTGCGGGGGCAGCTATTTATCATATGTCTGTACGTCTGCGGGGGCTGCTATTTATCATATGTCTGTACGTCTGCGGGGGCAGCTATTTATCATATGTCTGTACGTCTGCGGGGGCAGCTATTTATCATATGTCTGTACGTCTGCGGGGGCTGCTATTTATCATACGTCTGTACGTCTGCGGGGGCAGCTATTTATCCTATGTCTGTACGTCTGCGGGGGCAGCTATTTATGTCTGTACGTCTGCGGGGGCAGCTATTTATCATATGTCTGTACGTCTGCGGGGGCAGCTATTTATGTCTGTACGTCTGCGGGGGCAGCTATTTATCATAAGTCTGTACGTCTGCGGGGGCAGCTATTTATCATATGTCTGTACGTCTGCGGGGGCAGCTATTTATCATATGTCTGTACGTCTGCGGGGGCAGCTATTTATCATATGTCTGTACGTCTGCGGGGGCTGCTATTTATCATATGTCTGTACGTCTGCGGGGGCAGCTATTTATCATATGTCTGTACGTCTGCGGGGGCAGCTATTTATCATATGTCTGTACGTCTGCGGGGGCAGCTATTTATCATATGTCTGTACGTCTGCGGGGGCAGCTATTTATCATATGTCTGTACGTCTGCGGGGGCAGCTATTTATCATATGTCTGTACGTCTGCGGGGGCTGCTATTTATCATATGTCTGTACGTCTGCGGGGGCAGCTATTTATCATACGTCTGTACGTCTGCGGGGGCAGCTATTTATCATATGTCTGTACGTCTGCGGGGGCTGCTATTTATCATATGTCTGTACGTCTGCGGGGGCAGCTATTTATCATACGTCTGTACGTCTGCGGGGGCAGCTATTTATCATATGTCTGTACGTCTGCGGGGGCTGCTATTTATCATATGTCTGTACGTCTGCGGGGGCAGCTATTTATCATACGTCTGTACGTCTGCGGGGGCAGCTATTTATCATATGTCTGTACGTCTGCGGGGGCAGCTATTTATCATATGTCTGTACGTCTGCGGGGGCAGCTATTTATCATATGTCTGTACGTCTGCGGGGGCAGCTATTTATCATATGTCTGTACGTCTGCGGGGGCTGCTATTTATCATATGTCTGTACGTCTGCGGGGGCTGCTATTTATCATATGTCTGTACGTCTGCGGGGGCTGCTATTTATCATATGTCTGTACGTCTGCGGGGGCAGCTATTTATCATATGTCTGTACGTCTGCGGGGGCAGCTATTTATCATATGTCTGTACGTCTGCGGGGGCAGCTATTTATCATATGTCTGTACGTCTGCGGGGGCAGCTATTTATCATACGTCTGTACGTCTGCGGGGGCTGCTATTTATCATATGTCTGTACGTCTGCGGGGGCAGCTATTTATCATATGTCTGTACGTCTGCGGGGGCAGCTATTTATCATATGTCTGTACGTCTGCGGGGGCAGCTATTTATCATATGTCTGTACGTCTGCGGGGGCAGCTATTTATGTCTGTACGTCTGCGGGGGCAGCTATTTATGTCTGTACGTCTGCGGGGGCTGCTATTTATCATATGTCTGTACGTCTGCGGGGGCAGCTATTTATCATACGTCTGTACGTCTGCGGGGGCAGCTATTTATCATATGTCTGTACGTCTGCGGGGGCAGCTATTTATCATATGTCTGTACGTCTGCGGGGGCAGCTATTTATCATATGTCTGTACGTCTGCGGGGGCAGCTATTTATCATATGTCTGTACGTCTGCGGGGGCTGCTATTTATCATATGTCTGTACGTCTGCGGGGGCTGCTATTTATCATATGTCTGTACGTCTGCGGGGGCTGCTATTTATCATATGTCTGTACGTCTGCGGGGGCAGCTATTTATCATATGTCTGTACGTCTGCGGGGGCAGCTATTTATCATATGTCTGTACGTCTGCGGGGGCAGCTATTTATCATATGTCTGTACGTCTGCGGGGGCAGCTATTTATCATACGTCTGTACGTCTGCGGGGGCTGCTATTTATCATATGTCTGTACGTCTGCGGGGGCAGCTATTTATCATATGTCTGTACGTCTGCGGGGGCAGCTATTTATCATATGTCTGTACGTCTGCGGGGGCAGCTATTTATCATATGTCTGTACGTCTGCGGGGGCAGCTATTTATGTCTGTACGTCTGCGGGGGCAGCTATTTATGTCTGTACGTCTGCGGGGGCTGCTATTTATCATATGTCTGTACGTCTGCGGGGGCTGCTATTTATCATATGTCTGTACGTCTGCGGGGGCAGCTATTTATCATATGTCTGTACGTCTGCGGGGGCAGCTATTTATCATATGTCTGTACGTCTGCGGGGGCAGCTATTTATCATATGTCTGTACGTCTGCGGGGTCAGCTATTTATCATATGTCTGTACGTCTGCGGGGGCAGCTATTTATCATATGTCTGTACGTCTGCGGGGGCTGCTATTTATCATATGTCTGTACGTCTGCGGGGGCAGCTATTTATCATATGTCTGTACGTCTGCGGGGGCAGCTATTTATCATATGTCTGTACGTCTGCGGGGGCTGCTATTTATCATATGTCTGTACGTCTGCGGGGGCAGCTATTTATCATATGTCTGTACGTCTGCGGGGGCAGCTATTTATCATATGTCTGTACGTCTGCGGGGGCAGCTATTTATCATATGTCTGTACGTCTGCGGGGGCAGCTATTTATCATATGTCTGTACGTCTGCGGGGGCAGCTATTTATCATATGTCTGTACGTCTGCGGGGGCTGCTATTTATCATATGTCTGTACGTCTGCGGGGGCAGCTATTTATCATACGTCTGTACGTCTGCGGGGGCAGCTA
The DNA here is from genome assembly GCF_050947455.1 of Rhinoderma darwinii. Lineage (NCBI taxonomy): Eukaryota > Metazoa > Chordata > Amphibia > Anura > Rhinodermatidae > Rhinoderma > Rhinoderma darwinii. Next base: position 106,843 of record NW_027464493.1, read on the forward strand.
TTTATCATATGTCTGTACGTCTGCGGGGGCTGCTATTTATCATATGTCTGTACGTCTGCGGGGGCAGCTATTTATCATACGTCTGTACGTCTGCGGGGGCAGCTATTTATCATATGTCTGTACGTCTGCGGGGGCTGCTATTTATCATATGTCTGTACGTCTGCGGGGGCAGCTATTTATCATACGTCTGTACGTCTGCGGGGGCAGCTATTTATCATATGTCTGTACGTCTGCGGGGGCAGCTATTTATCATATGTCTGTACGTCTGCGGGGGCAGCTATTTATCATATGTCTGTACGTCTGCGGGGGCAGCTATTTATCATATGTCTGTACGTCTGCGGGGGCTGCTATTTATCATATGTCTGTACGTCTGCGGGGGCTGCTATTTATCATATGTCTGTACGTCTGCGGGGGCTGCTATTTATCATATGTCTGTACGTCTGCGGGGGCAGCTATTTATCATATGTCTGTACGTCTGCGGGGGCAGCTATTTATCATATGTCTGTACGTCTGCGGGGGCAGCTATTTATCATATGTCTGTACGTCTGCGGGGGCAGCTATTTATCATACGTCTGTACGTCTGCGGGGGCTGCTATTTATCATATGTCTGTACGTCTGCGGGGGCAGCTATTTATCATATGTCTGTACGTCTGCGGGGGCAGCTATTTATCATATGTCTGTACGTCTGCGGGGGCAGCTATTTATCATATGTCTGTACGTCTGCGGGGGCAGCTATTTATGTCTGTACGTCTGCGGGGGCAGCTATTTATGTCTGTACGTCTGCGGGGGCTGCTATTTATCATATGTCTGTACGTCTGCGGGGGCAGCTATTTATCATACGTCTGTACGTCTGCGGGGGCAGCTATTTATCATATGTCTGTACGTCTGCGGGGGCAGCTATTTATCATATGTCTGTACGTCTGCGGGGGCAGCTATTTATCATATGTCTGTACGTCTGCGGGGGCAGCTATTTATCATATGTCTGTACGTCTGCGGGGGCTGCTATTTATCATATGTCTGTACGTCTGCGGGGGCTGCTATTTATCATATGTCTGTACGTCTGCGGGGGCTGCTATTTATCATATGTCTGTACGTCTGCGGGGGCAGCTATTTATCATATGTCTGTACGTCTGCGGGGGCAGCTATTTATCATATGTCTGTACGTCTGCGGGGGCAGCTATTTATCATATGTCTGTACGTCTGCGGGGGCAGCTATTTATCATACGTCTGTACGTCTGCGGGGGCTGCTATTTATCATATGTCTGTACGTCTGCGGGGGCAGCTATTTATCATATGTCTGTACGTCTGCGGGGGCAGCTATTTATCATATGTCTGTACGTCTGCGGGGGCAGCTATTTATCATATGTCTGTACGTCTGCGGGGGCAGCTATTTATGTCTGTACGTCTGCGGGGGCAGCTATTTATGTCTGTACGTCTGCGGGGGCTGCTATTTATCATATGTCTGTACGTCTGCGGGGGCTGCTATTTATCATATGTCTGTACGTCTGCGGGGGCAGCTATTTATCATATGTCTGTACGTCTGCGGGGGCAGCTATTTATCATATGTCTGTACGTCTGCGGGGGCAGCTATTTATCATATGTCTGTACGTCTGCGGGGTCAGCTATTTATCATATGTCTGTACGTCTGCGGGGGCTGCTATTTATGTCTGTACGTCTGCGGGGGCAGCTATTTATCATATGTCTGTACGTCTGCGGGGGCTGCTATTTATGTCTGTACGTCTGCGGGGGCTGCTATTTATGTCTGTACGTCTGCGGGGGCAGCTATTTATCATATGTCTGTACGTCTGCGGGGGCAGCTATTTATCATATGTCTGTACGTCTGCGGGGGCAGCTATTTATCATACGTCTGTACGTCTGCGGGGGCAGCTATTTATCATATGTCTGTACGTCTGCGGGGTCAGCTATTTATCATATGTCTGTACGTCTGCGGGGGCTGCTATTTATGTCTGTACGTCTGCGGGGGCAGCTATTTATCATATGTCTGTACGTCTGCGGGGGCTGCTATTTATGTCTGTACGTCTGCGGGGGCAGCTATTTATCATATGTCTGTACGTCTGCGGGGGCAGCTATTTATCATATGTCTGTACGTCTGCGGGGGCAGCTATTTATCATACGTCTGTACGTCTGCGGGGGCAGCTATTTATCATATGTCTGTACGTCTGCGGGGTCAGCTATTTATCATATGTCTGTACGTCTGCGGGGGCTGCTATTTATGTCTGTACGTCTGCGGGGGCAGCTATTTATCATATGTCTGTACGTCTGCGGGGGCTGCTATTTATGTCTGTACGTCTGCGGGGGCAGCTATTTATCATATGTCTGTACGTCTGCGGGGGCAGCCAGCTTTATCTTTATTTTTCATACTGCTCATTTTGTTTTGCAGGTTCCGCTGGACCATTTGGACTACGTCGTAGATTCGTTGGACGACTTCGCTGATTTAAGCTTTATTTTAATTTTTTTAATAAAATGGTTACAGTGGGTTGTGTGGAAGAGTTGTCATTTCAATAAAATCAATGTCTTTATGTCTCTGTTTTTTAACACTTCATTACCGCCTTAGTAATGGTTGTTGTCTGATCGAGAGCGTCCATTACTAAGAAGGGGCTCAGTGTTAGCCAGTAATAAGGCCGTCACTAACCCCTATTATGACCCCGGTACCCACCGCCACCAGGAGTACCGGGAAGAGCTGGGTACGATCCAGCACCCGACCGTCTGAAGTGAAGGGCGGGTACTGGGGTGGCCGCAGGCAGGAAATATCAGGCTAGGAAGGGACAAAAACCATGGCCCTTCCCCCCCTGGTGATGCTCGGCTGCTGCTGCTTTATTGTATCTGGCTGGCTATGAAAAATGGAGGGGATCTCACGTAATTTTTTTTCAATTTATTTTTAAAAAATGACGAGGGGTTTCCCCAATTTTTCATAGCCAGCCAGATACAATAAAGCAGCTGCAGCCGAGCATCACCAGGGGGGGAAGGGCCTATTTTTTGGCCCTTCCCAGCCTGATAATACCAGCCTGCGGCCTTACCGTCGTTTCAGATGACCAGGTACTGAATCGTACTCGACTCTTCCCGGTATCCCTGGCGGCAGTGAGAACCGGGGTACTAATAGGGGTTAGTGATAGCCTTTTTACTGGCTAATGCTAAGCCCCAGCCTTAGAATTGAACGCTGTCAATCAGACCGCTGCCATTACTAAGGCCATAATAAAGTATTAAAAAAAAACAGACATAAGAATTTTTTTTTATTGAAATCAAAACTCCCCCATGCAACCCTCTTTCACAATTTATTTTTTTTAAAAGTTGATCATTGAAGTAGTCCAAACGGTCCAGCGGAATCCACCAAAAAAAAGTTGGCAGTATAAACTGTAAAAAAAATAATAATTTGCCACAATAGAAACCCCTGTTTGCTCTTGTAGGCCACAGCCTGGTTTAGGCCTGAGGCCTACAAGAGATCGGGAGCACGCTGATGACGTCACTGCCCGGCACGATGACATCACTGCATCATGCCGACCACGCCGGGCCACTGAACTCGGTTAAAAATCATAAGTCAATTAGGTAATAAAAAGGGGGCATAGAAGACGTGAAACCATTTCCAGTGTTAACGCTGCGCTGCTGATCCGTGATACTAAAGTCATACAGTAAGAAGAGTTCTTTACATCCTCTCCGTACATTAATCAGCACTTTACAAATCAACAACAAATGTTTTCCTATTTCATTTTTTTATATATTGCGTGTTTGATGTGTAAAGCCAGTAATGAGAAAACTCAGATAGATTGGGGGGGGGGGGGCCTTTTCATAGTTCGCCTCAGGCAGCAGAGGGGCTAGGTTCACCCCTGTACCTCACATAGGGTCATACATGGTTTTTCATTAGAAATTAATTAACCCTTTCAGGACTGATCCATTTTCTGATTTTTCATTTTAGTTTTTCCCTCCCGGCGTTCCAAGAGCCAGATTTTTTTCTTTTTCCGTCAGTAGAGCGGTGCGAGGGCGGATTTTGTCGTTTCTAATGACAACATTTAAAGTCACATATAATGTTCGGGGAAACTGAAAATAAAATTCTTTGCGGGCTGAAATTGGAAAAAGCTGCGATTC